>NC_136776.1:11620807-11670807 GCF_947034865.1 Barbatula barbatula | reverse complement strand
CTGCCAACAAGAGCCAGCGCTTTCTTTGGATATGGGAACAATCCAAAAAGAAAACCCTTTTCAAGGCCTTTCAATCACAGCAGATGGGACCCAACCAAGAAGGCATCAACTTTGTGAAAAAAAGAAGTCTATTCACCCACGGCAGTGTAAGTGGGGTTTCTGTGCACGCTGTCCAACATTTAAGCACATTACTGAAACAGAGGAGCTAACGTGGCCAACATATTTAAAACCCCTCAACACCATTTCGATGTGACGTACACGCATTGACAGACAGCAGTGCAGACTTCAGCTCAAAGAACTTTCTTGGTCTTTGTCAGGAAACCCATCACCCATCAAACTCGAGGACAGATACAATGTAAATAGAGCAAGCTAGGATCTGAGATGCTGGGAAAACATAAAATATTCTAAATCCAAAATTTAAGAAAACACCATTGATCAATTAAATCTTGTACATCTACATCTGAGGAACGTGTAATGATATTTAAATTGGATAATGTGATTTATCTCTGAAAGATCTTTGATTTGTTTTGTTTTATCTTTTGCGCTGGAAGGATGAGATGTTCTTCCCATGTTTTATTAATGGATCACAGTGGGGAACACTCAAATGGATATCAACAACTGGATAAGAGCAGATGAGACATGCTGGCTCCCACCTCTCATGTGCCAATCCATGCACTTTAATTGTTCATTCGCTCAATGAATACATAAATAGCTTTCAGTATCCGGCCATGGAAATTAAGCTATTTTTAGATTCAAATTGCTGCATTACATTTTAATGGGAATCTTCCCAATTTTTGTATAGCTTATATCTATGGACTCTAGTTTATCAGAAAGTAACATTAAATGATAATGTGATTTGAGACTCATTATAATAATGCAGTATTATGCTAATGAGTCCAAAACATGAATCTGATGTCAAGGCTCTTCTGATTTAAAAGCATACATGTATTATTGCTCAAAGCCACCTAACACTCTGATGAACCGGAGGTCAAGTCTTTCCCACACTGTTAATTTAAAACCTTATGACCATGACCAACTTTAAACTGTAAATCTAATATAGGTACAAAATGAAATGTGTCACCTACACAGTACTGTTTTTGTAAATGTTAAAAATTATGTAATCTACAGAAAGATTTTGACTATTTCACATTCATGAATTATGTTATGGAAAGTCAAAACCGTAGTGTTATACTGCCGTAGTGTTATTAATTTTGGTAATATCCTATAAAGCAAGGCCTTTTGTATTCCACATTTTTGTGCTTTTGTCAAACTGAACTCATGTTAAAAACATAACATAATAACATAAAAAACATAGTTTTTTTACAAGATTATTTGTACGATGTGAATTGAATAAAAGCATATGATTATAAGACAAATGCAGGCATGAAAGTCCATCCTAAAACACAACTCTCACTTAGGCAAAAACCGACTGGGAAACAGATTGTACAATTTCATATAGATTAGATGTCAATTTACTAAAACGTAAAATTGCCATGATGTTGTGTGTCAGATATGCAACGCATGCAAAGCTTAAGAGCATCCAACAACGTATTAAAATGTGCAACTTTTTCACACAGGCCGTGTAAATTATGATCATATACAGTCAATTCACATTACTCTATTCATTCACTTCAGTCACCTCTACTACCTAATCAACGTGAATAAAAAATCTATCATGTATTAACCCCCCTCAAAATGCTAAGATTGTCAAATCTGCAAATGAATGTGCAAACTTTAAATTGAAGTACAGTTTATTTTCTTGTAATAGGAAAGGACAGATTTGACATTGGTTGGTGATAAGTCTGGTACCGGTAGATGTGATTATATATGTGTGTATCTGAGGGCCCTGCCGCTCTGAAGGAAAGCTTCTTCCAGTTGAGAGACACACTTTGACACCTCCCTATAAGCCTCTAGTCCAAACATGTCGCTTGGCAAGGTGAGGCAGGAGCCCTGTCTTTGTCTCACCCAGTGGGAATCTGAACATCATTTATCACTTACGTCAAGCGTTGAAAGCTCATTGTGTGATAAGCATGTCGAGACTGTTATTCACGTAACATGGTGCGGTTTGGCTAGCAAATTAATTAAAACTTTATCTAAACAGACGACGATCATAATATTTAAATACAGTGAAATAATTATCGGAATTAAATAGGCTAATAATTAAACCACATCTCATGAGAAATAAATATATGTTTTCTTATAAATTCATATCTCAATAGTGACAATTTCGATTATTAGAAAGATTTTTACGAGAACTAAGCTTCAATGCCATTTGAAGTAGTCACTTAATCATCTGAAGTAGCTTAACACATATATTGCTTATGTTTTATTATCCCAGCAGTAGCAACGCACAGTTGTTTCAATGCCTTTTTTGCAGTATTGTTTTTCTGCAAAGACTGGGCATTATAAAACTATAAAACTAATTTATCCTGAACGTGGTATTAACTTTTGCCATATTGCATAATATTATTTTCCTGGTAAATAGCATATGAATTCCCATAATTATTGGTGTTCTAATCCCCATTTTGTGTTTGAATTAACATTTGTTTGTTTTTTGTTTTGTTTTTATCACAGTTTTATTTTGTGCATTCTATTTCTATTTGGTTGGTTCACCAACCTGGGCTGCATTTCCCAAAAGCATTGTTATGATCATATGTTCTGTCGTTCCAGCATAGCTCAAGAATTTAAGTGTTTTCTCGAAACCATCGTTCCAACGATCAATCGCAAGCGGCATCGCAGAGTTGCATGCTTGGAACTACAGATCTAGAGCTGTTAGAAGCATAGTTCCTTGATATTATCACATTTACAGTAGACTTACATGCATCATGATTTTGAGCAAAGTAAGCAAGCAACATGCAGTGCATTCTATATCCAACATTCTAAATATATACAAAATTTATTTTACATCTTTTAGTTTGTGCTTTTTTGAAAGTTTACATGCGCCTGAGTGCTCTATGACCCTGGGGAATCCCTGGGCGGAGTGACGTGTAAGGAAATTTATGTATGAATAAGTATATGTGAAATAAAACGACAAAGAGCAAAAATACGATGAGAAAAATAGGTTTATAATATGACATTGAATCATTCTGGACGTATTAAATAGAAGGCAGTATTACTCCAACACCTACACTGTGTGACGTCATCAACTATATTGTTGAACCAACGTAGTTCAAACGACAGATTAGCAACAAAGTTACGATGTTTTCGGGGAAACGGTTAGAGTTGCTAGTAAATTTCTCAAACGATGCATCGTACTACAGTGGTTAACCAGCAAAGTATGTCGTTGTGTGGGAAACACACCCCTTATCTCTCAAGAATTCACAACTATTGTATGGTAGCTGGCCATTATAAGTGAGCGTATCGTCATGAGCTGTAAGAGGATGCAGAAGTGGCCTCTACCATGCTGAAGAGTAAACAGAGACTCCTGCTGTTAAACAGTAGCTGTGTCATGTAGCCCCACAAGTGTCTCTTCACACCTTGGTGGGTGAACAGCAACATAAAACCTTCCCTGGGGAGGTGTGAGATCTCTCGCTGGCCTCAGCAGGGGAGGATCTGCCCAATGGGTTGCTCCACCTTGGGTCGTGCTCCCTGGTGTCCGCCCTGCGGCTAGAGGAAGGTGTTACTTAAATGAGGTGCTAACGTTCTGCCCTGGAGGCTTCTGGTCTTTATTTACATGGGGCAAGCGTAAGACCCAGTAAGAGAATCCAATTGCTATGCAATGGTTACCTGCAAGCACCAATGATTTGTTTGAAGAAATGTTAATATTTTTATATGCAATTTTTGATGCATTACCAATGTCAAACCATTCGGGAATCTTAAAAATGGGGTAAAATATGGACAATGCCAACTGTTGGGTTTAAGGTAACCTATGTTGTGTTATTTTGACCCGTGGTTGGGTCAGATATGGCCATTTTTAGGTTTACCTAAATTAACAATGGGATGTTCCAGTATATTTCCCAACCATAGGTTGAAAGAAATGTGCAATATACAACACAATGCCGACTTACTATAGACCTATAAATAGAAGCAGTGAGCGGATAAAAACATTGAGTTTTCCTTAACTACATCATGGAAAGAATGAAATAATCTCAGTGAACATCTATAAATTTAACAAAGCGCATTTCCTCTCTACAACTCCCTCCTTATATGTACCATTGTTGTCTTATTAGTAGCACGGCACAAACCAATAATAAAGTTAAGATGCTTAGCCAATCCCATATTAGCCTTAGTGTTTTTCCTATGGATCCTAATTAGTACAAATTGTCACAGCGCTAAGTCACCGCAGAAGCCGCGAAAGACTTCCTAATCTCCCTCCGAGTGAGAAGCTGTCAAACAATTAGCTGAATAACCCCTAAAGCTACACGTTTAAAACAAAAGAGGTTTTTGCTGCAGGGTGGAGAGTAGCAGTTGTACGTAGATCCGCATGACAGTTCGGCCCGCATTAGCACGGCAAAAAGTTCCGTTACAGCCGTCGTCGGGTCATGCTGTGAGAGACCCCTTTGTGCAGGGCCATCTGAAAAGCATTGTCAAGTGGTTGGCACCTTAGCTCAATATTTCTCAGTATTGGTGCATGACAAAGGGAGGTGTGTGTTCTACCTTTGGGGGGCTGAAGAATTTAGCACATTTAAAGAGCTTGTTTCCTAACAATGACACTTGTGGTGACATCAAGATGAACGTGACTCCTTAAAAGTCAGACCATGCATGGCCACAAAGGCCTTAATATGTAAGGAATAACTAACAAGGTTTTACAAAAGAACTGAGGTCATGATTGTTGTCAGATGTTAACAATGTGGACAACAGATGCTGTTAAGCATTATTTTGCATAATCTTGTGAAACCTTGCGTAATCAGCGCTACCATCAATGTAAGTGGGCTATATGTATTAACCTTCAAATTGTAACTGTTTTTGGTCCAGATTAGCATTAGCACTTTTAAATAAATTGCGCAAAGTCTACTTTACAGAATTTTCACATGTTTTTGAAATGCGGTTAAATGGTAAATTACAGAATAAACGAATACATTTGTGATTTGTTTGTGAAAAAAAAATAATGTTTATTACTAAAGCCACAGTAATATCCTGGAAGTATTTGACAAATGGCATTTGACAACATGTAGTTGGCAGCTTCAAGTAAAATTTTAACATGAAATATGTCTGGTGTAAATCTAGTTGTTTGTTGGTCTTGTTATGGTTCTTAACTTCGTAAGATACGTAACATTAACATGTATCCAGTTTTGGATATTCCCGATATGACAATGCTGTCAAACAATCATATTCATAATCTATGACCATTTGAGTCTGTATGTTTTTAAAGAGATACTCCCCCCAAAAATGAAAATCTCATGAATTCCTCAACCTCAAGAAATTCCAAAACTACATTTCTTTGTTCTGTTGAACATAAAGAAAGATATTTAGTAGAATGTTATTAACTGAGATTTCTTGTGTAAATTTCTATTTTGGTTGGACTATCCCTTTAGCTTTAACGCAGTTGTTAGATAATGTGACGCTGTTAACCACGCGCAATATCTACTATTCATCCTTTCACATTTTGGAAACTCATCGAAACTACATAATTATCCAAATATAGATATTGCAATTATGTTTTATCATTCATTATTGATTTAAGGTGTTACAAAACGTTTATATTTTAGCAAAGCATAGCATTCATTAGCATAGTATATACATATGATGTATTATATCACAAATTATTATTATTAATCTCTGTTAAATATCTCATTACCATGATATTTTTGGTTAGAGTATTCCTTTAAAGTATTTGAGAAAAAAATAAAGCTAGAAGGATTCTGGCTAAAGACATTAAAAGGAGTATCACAGAATTTTTTTTATATTTTGACTACATCCGGAACAAACTCTGCCAGACTAGACTACATCCATGCCAGAGTTCAGATGCCCCTAGTGACAGGTCACGGATGTACAATGCGACTGATTATGGCTGACAAATCTGATCAAAGACAGACACTCATCATATTGCAGTCGAGCGAAAACAGAACAGGACTCTGAACTAGAATCAAAGCTGGGTAGAAAAAAATCCATCCATATGGCCCCTATGACAAACATCTTAACTGTAACAAAATCAAGGTTGAAGCCCAAAGAGCGAATGAGCCATTGCAAAACATCAGGGCTGAAGCATTGATGAGAAAAAGGCTCTTTAAAGAATGTTGCAATTTTACAAATAAAATTCATTCAAATTAATTAACTTGTAATATCTAAAATAAGTAGTCTTATATATTCTAACAATGTGCATTGCTATATAATTATGGTTAGTCAGGCTTACTCACATTGTAAATCATCTAATATAATACAAAAATATGGCACACAACAAATAGCGTCTGACATGTTAAATCACAGGTCAGGACCGAAAATTTACAGAAACGCCAACCAGCAGATGCTGATATTCTGTGTTATGTCAAAAAAAGCTCAATAATCAATTAACGCATTGATCAAAGCCTAATGAAAGATCAATCGCATTTGCTTCCAACTCAAGGGCTTTCGCAAAAACACAAGACAAACACAATCTTTGTATTTGCTGTCACAATGAAGGTTATCTCTGTGGGCAATGGCAACCCAGGTGACAGCTATTTCCCATGATGCTGCAAAAGCAGTCAAGCTGTCCATCTAGCTGTCAGCTGACCGCTGGTTCCTATGGTTCCCCCTGCTGCCACTCAACAGCACTGAAAGCCTCTATTATCTGGCTGAGCTGGAAAGGAACTGCTTGGGCTTTGATAAGCTATCACCGGTCCCAGGTGAGAGCTGGCTAACAGCACATCAGGACAAACACAACGCCTGGCAATGAAATAGGCCGTCTTTATCAGCCTTAAACTGCTTAAAGCGACTCTAGTTTAATCACACAGATGCTCTTAACACATTTATATATGCGGATAATCTTAAAAAAAAAATCTCAGATTATGGAAACATGTGTTATTTTAAAACATGTTTAATACATACCTTATTTGTGATAGTTTGGCATTGCCATTGTGGTAACAATTTACAGTAAAGATGAATGTGTTAACTTTAATGCATTTGCTACAAGTAACAATGATCAATATGGTTTTGTGCATTTATTAATCTTAGTTCATATTAGCATTAACTGATGCATTTTCTAAATCAAACGCTGTTTTGAACTATTGAACATGAACGTTGTATTGGCATTAACTAACATATTAATAAATGCATTTGCTAATGTTAAATATAACCCTACTCAGTATTACCGCCATTGTTTATTTATATTTAAAATGATGCAGCCTCCACACAGTACTATTATTTCAATTGCTTAAAAACAAACAACACTTCATTCTTCCACAAATGCATCAATCACAATACTTAAGGCGCCCTGGAAAATCCAAGACACCAATATTGTCAAACTTGCATAAAAAATCTAAACCACACAACACAACACAAAATATAATAATTAAATAAAATATGAAAACAATAAAAATAGTTTAGTTATGTTTTACTATTTCATTTTATTTTGTATGGAAGTATAACCGTTTGATAAGAAATACATTTATTAAAAAGTCAAAATTGTAAAATGTAAAAAGGGTTTATACCCTACATTTATAAACAGTAAACATTGAGCTTATAATAGCTTCATTCTGTTCAGAGTGATTTCTGATTGTCCATTAAGACATCAAACATTCAAGTATTTTGTGAACTGCTTTATGATATTGTCCAGTTCTTAAAGTTTCTCTAAATGGCATTGGGTAAGCTTATCTTACTTTTTCAGACAACTGAATAATATTACGTTAATATTATTGCTAAAGCTGGACATAAATGAACATATTTGCATCCCATCAACACACGGTCAATATAATGATATGTTATGTTTCATTGTCTACCCATATATAAATCGTTTGTGTCCACTTTACACACAAACACCTATAGATAATGAAATCACACTGGTATATAATGATTGTCTAGTTCCCTCCCAAACAGAAACATCTGACAGGGGCATGACTCGCTGTCATACACCTACACGTGGCTGCCAAAAAACACATTTCATTTGATTGTGTTGTATTCACAGCACTCAATCCCATAAATAAATCCATAAAGTAAGTGTGACTAGCACAGTCCTGTGTACAAACATCAACCAGAATAGAAACATGACATCTAACAGCGCTTCTGAACCGGCGAGGTTGAGTTGACTTCATTCAGCCCACGACGTCACGGGTTTTTATGTCAAAGCAGACGTTGCGTTCTGACACTATAATAAATTGAAGGTTGGCCGCATACACCGTTTCATTACCCGAGGTGCCAAAGTGCGTCCCGACGCAGAACAAAATGCCAGATCGTCTCAATTCCACCAACGATTCGAATAATTGTCATCCAGCCTTTTTAATTCATTTCGAACCGCTTCGGTATCTCAACGGTTTCCGATCATTACGGAGCCGATCGCGGCGGGAAATTCCGGGCGCAGTCATCCAAGGCAACGCAAGAAACCAGCAGACGCGCTCTCGGGGAACAGCAAGACAATCTTTTAAATGAGCCGAGATAGCGCATCGGCGTAGCCGGGACAAAGAGACGTATTCCGCATTGAAGGCGAATAATACGCGAACGACAAAAGAGCGGGCGTCAAATAATTGATTTCTTTCCCCGTGAAAATTTCTTTCGCTATCTACTAATCTCGTCATATCTTCGCCACAGTCTGAATTACACTTTTTCCACTCCGGTAAGGCAGCGAGCGGTTGTTTGTTCTCCTAATTAACTTTATTACCCTGATAGCTCCCTACAGCCTTTGACGAAAACAATTACCATTCTTTATTTTTCTCCTCGCTGGCAGAAAGACTATTAATTAGAAACGGGGCCTGGTCTCTGCCATGTTCCCAAGCCCTCGAGCAGGATAGCATTACATTGTCAGTAGTAATTTAGCTCTCATCTGTCTCTGCTAATTATTGTCACATTCATCAAATTCATCAAGGAAAGTGCTCTCAGAAGGATTGCATATTTGCAGTTAATATAGCATAAACTGGTATTACCCATCACCACATTTGTGATGATGAGAGGGACACAACTTATTCAGCGCTAATTAGAGCAAGCTGGGTAATTAATTATACATTCCGCCTTATTACTTCGGAGTCCCAGATATTGTTTGTGGAAAAACGGGAGAGAGAGAGGGGAGATGGCGAGAGGAGCGCGGAAAGGGTGGGTCGGGATTGGGATGAGGGGCAAGGAGGCGACGTGTTTTGTCACGTGCGCTTCGCCGTAATTTCCCACCTGACAAGCGGGCGAAAATCAAGGGGAAATTACAACTTGTCAGCCGGCGACTAACCTGCGTAATAACCGATTAATGATCGGCACCTGTGACAGGTGCGCGCTCCGGAGACCAAGTTAGACAAACACTGCTTAAAGACACCGATAAGTTATCCTTTAATAGGCCCTGGGCTTCAATTTAAAGTCCTTAAAAAATGCTTACACACAGCCAGACACTGTACGAACGGTGATTCGCTCTGATGACAGTAAACATTAAGCATGTGAATCTAAATATAACAGTGTATACCACAGCAGCATCTCATAAATGGCCAAAAATAGCAAATGGCAGACGTTATCTGCGTTATTTTCAAGCACCTAGATTATAAAAAACATGTAAATAAAGGGAAATATTCCGGTAGCACATTTATGTGTAATGAAATGTACATTCTTTTCGTGTTATTTTACACCAGACATGTACATTTGCAGTTCATTTATTTTGTAATATAAAACAGTAAGATTCGGTAAAAGGACACTTTGTACTTACAATAACTGGTGTAATTAAAGAAACTATGTTTTATGTACTGTATGTGAAACTTTCAAGCAAAAATAACAATATCAGATTTCTGTAGGGTAAACAAATGAACATAATAAAACCACATCATCGCACACTATTATTTTTACTTTTTTTAAATAAATGTCAGTTCAGAGAAAGTTGCAATGCCCTTTATTTGGTATGTTATTTAATTTATTATATAAATAAGGGTTTAATAGTTTTTTATTGTTTAGAATGTTTTTACTGTTTTGTTCTCACAGAAATGACAGAAATAATGGTCAAAACAACTGACAGAATGAAATGACTATCTTCTAAAATAAAGGGTTTATTTTTCTCAATAAATATAACCACACATTGCGTGAAGTGACATGGTATATTTTCTTTTATGGACAATTACAGTAGAACTGTTTAATCACTTATTAAACATTTTCTATAAAATATTAATTGGTAAAAATGCACATGCATTAAACAGCATCTTTTAATAAACACCTCCAGACAGTGCAGTATCATTTTCTGTAAAGCTGCTTTGAATCGACACGTATCGTAAACAATGGTACAACTGAGGCTCACATCCCAAGCAAACACTATTTAGCCCATTTGCTTGTTACTAAACATATTTTATGTGACAAGGTCTTGCGTGCTTCTCCCCGTTTAGTGACTGTGAATGACACTGAAGAGTGTGTGTGTGTGTGTGTGTGTGTGTGTGAAGATCCGCTGCCAATCCCCTCTGGGCTCTACAGGGACCTGGCATTGTCCTTCCTCCAAATCCCATCTGCACCTTTCCTGCTAGCGCTTCTCACCGTGCTACAATTACACATGACACGTTTAATCACATCACACACTCTCATTCTGGGAGTGTTTTTCATGCATCTGTGTTTACTCACGAGGTCAAACCCGACCCGCCGTCGGCTACTGTAACTGTCCCGAAAGAATGGATGCTTTTTAACGCACCTTTCAGAGACAATGACACGGATGAAGGTATTATCCATCCCTATATCAGATGATGAACCAGATTAGGTTATTTTGTATGTACTTCTCTGGATATCTGTGTTCTTGTATTTTAGTTGCTGGAGCATTGCGTTAGAAGCACAACGGTTGCAGGTTCGATTCCCAGGGAACAAAAACAGTGATAAAAATGTGAATACACAAAAAATAAATGTCTGTCAAATGCATAAATGTAAATATTTATTTACTATATGGTGCGTATATAGTATATATAGTGCATATGAAAGCGATGTTATGCTCCTTTGTCTGCTATTCAAAACCAGTAATTTACGAATATGGTCCAAAAAAAGAATTCTATTCTTTTATGTGTTTAACATAGAGGTCATACACATAGTAATATATATATAGTTTCTGTCAAACCATAAGCCAACAAAAAAGAACGTCTAAAAGAGATCATGTGATGCAAAAGAAGAAAAACATCTCAAATTCAGAACAGAAGACTTTCCCAGGCCTGGACACTGTCAGATTAATCGAACCTGCGCAACACAGCGACCACCATCACCTCTGAGGCGAAACTATTAAGTCCAACATTTCCCCCTGTAAGTGTTTATCTGAGAAGGGCGACTTACATGTCCTCCAGAGCAGATATTGAAACCGATTGGACAATGGCGGAATACCAGACGGGCGTACCGCGAGGCAGACCCCAGCAAATAGGAAGAAAAAATCTTAATCTGCAACACAATGGCGCGCTCTTGAAACCCTATCATTTTCACTTCCAGCGAGTCGGCTGTCTGACTGTGAATGAAGTCAAAGGAGTGGATAGTGTCGAAAATTGGATCAGAGCTACCGTTCGTTCAGTTTTATCAGCGGCTGCCAAAGGTCATCTGACATAATAGCTGATGAATTTAAACCCCATGGATTTCATTTGCAATTTTCAATTTAGCCAGGCCTCCAAACCCCGCGGCGATAAGGGTTCCCACCTATCGTGGCCTGTCACAAACATCAAGGATCGGTGTGAACCCGTAGGAAAAGAAGGAAGCGCTGAACGTCATATCGTCGGGGAAGAAGATAAGACCAGGAGGACAGGAATCGTGTAGAAAAGTTGGGGGTCTTCGTATGTAAGGTTTGAAAATGCCATTTGTGACAAGCAATAATGGAGCTACAAATAAATTCAAATAAAAAAAAGCATCTAATGGTCTTAATATATAATTTTGAAGGGAACGACGCCTTCACAATGTATAGTAAAAAATTGACTTGAAATGGTTAGTCAGTTAGAATTACTGCATTTTTTAAGATACAATATCCACACAATTCAATAACACATAAAAGCCTAACATGTCTAATATTCGACATCCTTGTACGACACATTATCAAGAATTATTATCCCATTCAAGGCAGCTTTGCAAGGGGATCCCAAAAAAACTGTTCCATCATATTCAATTTAGTGCTGGTTAGGAACAGCTGACCGTCATAGAAATAAGGCGGCGATCCGACAGGAGGTTCGAATGAATGGAAAGAGGCTCTCGAAGACACTTGGCAAGCCCCTCTGCGCCAGAGAAGGAATGGAAATCACAGCGAACAGCTGTGACTAATACCATCTCGTAAGTGCTCTCCCCAAAGAAAACGCGGAGTGCTTCAGAACAATTCGCAGAGAGCATGGAGGAGGAGGACGCGGGGAAGAGGAGATTTTCCTCAAAAGCTTGACGGTGGACTGTGTCTTAACGGTAGGAGTTGTGCGATAATAGGCCTGATTGAAGCCTACTTCGAATTTAACGTCAAATAAATAGCACGGGCGGCGTGCTACGCAGGCTACAAAACAAATGAATTTAGCTTTGCATGACGATGGAACGCCTGACAAGCTAATAACAAAATGAGAGCATATTACTTATGAATAAGAAAATGTCTAGTCGTAATTTATCTTCATTAGGCTCACACAATGCACTTTTAAAGCATGCAAGGCTTTTACAACGCCAGGTTGTGAGGACATTGCTATTCACCAAATAAAAAACAGAAGATGACGCTTGTGTATAAAGATATCAAGGCCTTGGAGTGTTGAAAAGAAGTCTGGGTAAAGATCATGCAAATCCATTTGTTTCTGTCAGCTGGTTGAGTAAAAGAGCCCCAAACGTGCAGGAAGGTGCCTATGCGTGTGTATCCTCAGAGAATGCGGCGTCTTCCACAGACAGGAACAATGCAGATGGATGCAGCGGGACTCTGGGACGCATGACAAGTGTCTTCATCCCGCATTAATTGCACAAATTGAAGCAGCGCCACATCTCTCCAAACTAGACGTTGCTGTGAGTTCCCTTTGATATGATAATGGCATGCTTCTTAGCGGAGGGAAATGCAAATTGCAGGCGGTAATTTGGTGGCATGCACCTGCCGACACGGCACTCTCTCCCTCTCTCGCCAAGGCAGCGGCTTCATCCACGAGCACAAAAGCGACCCACCGGTGAAATTACGCTTGCAGTGCCCACGTTACCGACAGATGCTCCCTTCCACATCCATTGTACGGCTGCTTTGATAGAAGCTGACAGTAGCGCACACAGAGATTTTGTGGTATGCTAATAATCAGTCAACATTTTGCCCGGGTAATTCGTGCATTTAAATGCATCCCGGATTGAGCTATAATAACATTTAGGCTTAGCCGTCAAATCTAAAGGTAGATTTCGAATGACATCGGCGTGTTAACAGTTGTGTTGCCATTTTCAAATTTGGCCTTTTCATTAAACAAAATGGCCGACTGGTTGAGCTGTTATCAGTCCAGAGGTTTATTCAAGGTGTAGTCACTTTTTATCAATAAAATTTACAAAGCTTTTCTTTTGACATTTTTATAACATGAGACTTCCAAAAAAAGTTAAGTTGATTAGTAGTTGGGGCAAAGAAATTATCAATATTTACTGTTATTTATTTCTACAATACAATACAACTAAGAAGATGCATTAGCAAAGCAAAAGTGGTAAACTATAAGACACGCCAAATCAATTTCATGGCAATTCGTAACTTTTCTGAGGTATGAATTCGTACGATTTCATTTGTATGTTTTGGTTTAATTTGGATTTTGTCTCTGTGACATTAGGGTTAGGGGGTGTGGCTTCATTCCTAGATTTATTTCTAAATTTCTAAAAGTCTTCATATTCGAAAACTGAAAAAAGCTTTTTCACTTTTAACAGGATTTATTTTTGGTAGAGGTTTTTTGAGTTCTTGTTTTCTTCAGTTTATAAATGTATTCATTATATTAAAGGGATAGGTTACACACAACACATTTTTTATTCTTTTATCATTTATAATGTGCAAGTCTTAAAATTGTGCATTCTCAAGGAAATATATTTAGCAAAATGTTAAGACATTTTGGTTACACTTTACAATAAAGTGGTATAGGAAAGTAACAATAAACAATACTAATACAGCATTTATTAATGCTAGTTCATGTGACTTTCAGCATTTAATACATTATGATAATCAAACGTTGTCACTGTTAACATTAGTGAATGCACCATGATCTAGCATGAATAACTTTATTATAAGGAATAGTACATTCTGAATCACTCAATTGTTCATTGTTACCTATCGTGAGCTAATGCATTTGCTAATGTTAACTAATAGGACTTTATTCTTAAGTGTAACCGATATTTTTACTAAAATACTGGGTGTAAAAACATAACTGTACAAAAATGTATATTTTTTTATAATCTAATCCATCAGTGATTTCTTACTTTTTCAAATGACCGTGTAAGACTTTATTCTAAGATGGTCTGATGAAGTAAGACTTTTGTGTTCTGATATCAACGCAATGGTGACTCTCCTCCCCTTTGGTGGAAGACATCACGAGGGGACGCCGTAAAAGATTCCTCTGTCTGACACTGACTCACGCCCGCCTGGGCGCTAAACAAAAGCCGTGCTTCACCAATGACCGGCGGATCCGCTGTAAACCTCAGCGCTCAGGAATGCTCTGGATCTGCGAAGCATATGATGAGGAACGTAAAGGATGATGGGGCATCTGGGCCACTTGCTCGCTAACAACTTGAGACTTCTGATGAGTTTGGTTTTCTTGGCATTGATGATGATGAGGTCACTTATGAAGAGAACTGGATGTGTTGATGGGAAGGACGCAAGTGGAACTTACTGGAAACAATGAGTCAGGGGATGGGCTCTTGTGCGTCAACCCTGGGGCCCACTGTTCAACCGCATCGGACCAGTTTGCGCTTGCTTGTACTTTCTGTTTCTACTGTAGCAACCCACT
Source organism: Barbatula barbatula (assembly GCF_947034865.1). Classification (NCBI taxonomy): domain Eukaryota; kingdom Metazoa; phylum Chordata; class Actinopteri; order Cypriniformes; family Nemacheilidae; genus Barbatula; species Barbatula barbatula. Next base: position 11,655,862 of record NC_136776.1, on the reverse strand, counting down.
TTCCTTTAGCATCTAGAAAATGTGAACGGTGCTGGCTCATGCAAACCTAACCACTCATTGCAATGGTTTTTTTAGGGCTATAAAAAAACAATATTTATAGATATTTTTTTATTATGAAATTTAAAATGTGATCCTACCAGTTCTGTATATTGATAAATAGATTTTTGACTTTACAGATTGATTCACTTTTACCTTTTCGAGGTCAATAAGTGATTCATGGCCACTGCCGCCATCTATTAACAGTGGGCGGGATTATTATGTGATTATGTCATAATGAATCTGCCCCCCGGGACGACTCAGACCGAAATTGAAAGACCCTTTTTTCGAACCAGAGCTAACAATGTCTGCCACTGAGAACTCTGAAGAGCGGACCCTCTCAAACGGGGGCCGGTATGAATATTAATAAGGACCGAACTGTGTCATAGGTCATTGCAGTGCTTCAGCTGTTCTCAGATCATTATCACAGTTGCTGCATACTGCCCTCTACGGCCCCATTAGAGAAATGTTTGTCTCGCAACCAGTGGAGATCAACAATTGGGCCACTGTGTGGAGTCAAGTATTATACTTTTGTGTCCCTATAACCACCAATGCATGCAAAGCAGTTCAAACTGACTGAAAACAGGTCTATTACAGTATATTACTTTTACCAACGTTCATAATACGTATTATAATGTTTTTATAACCAGATACTCACACCAATACTCAGTACCACCAATAGGGTAGGTAACAACTTTCATGAGCTATCTTGACAGTAACCAACATGTTAACACCCCTAAAGCTACCTACATCACATTTTAACTTCCTGCAGGCTACAGAGCCGAGGTTCCAAGATCACGTTGGCCGGTGCGTGTTGCCAACCTAGCAACGGCGACCGTTATTCTGGGGGCTAGGGCTTGACATTAACTGAAGTCTGGACTCAGACTTAATGGGATGTGAGTCGGTATCAAGGCTGGCATGGCGCCCGTCTCCTTCCCACACATGCAAGAGGGTCATTCCTGTCCCACTAGTCTAAATGAAAGGACTCCTTTCACTTGACTGCAATGGCTGGCACGTTGCCTCTTTCAGAGCCTGAGTTGACAGTCACTTTGGACCAAACAAATTGGTACATTCTCAGAATAATAATTAGTGCAGCCATGAACATACTATTGTTTCCACTGCATAATGAAGGAACTGCTCTCTGACCACGTGATAGGCTAGCTGTTGCCTTCCCCTTATTTAAAAAAAATGTTAAGACCCGGTGGGGGTGTCGGTTAGAAAAACACAAAATCAGCTACAACAACAGAAAGTCAAAAAGTAGGTCTATGAAAGTAGTTTATCTACTTTTGTTTTACAATAAAGATTGGATGTTTTAATGAATGCAACTAGCCAAAATCATCAAATGTCACAAGGGGTGTAAATATGTCAAAAGATGTTGAATCATAGATTCTTATTTAATAAAAGATAATTTGATTTAGTTTGAGATTTATCTTTTTTGTTACATTTCTGTTACCCCTTTCCATAAACATTTATTTGAAGCCTGGACGAGAATAATATGCATATAATAAATGGGTTTACGTAACATTACCAGAATATAAACAAATTGTATATTATGTTAACACACTAGATAACATTTTAAATAGATTGTATTGTGGAAATTATTTATGCTCTTCAGTTTAAATATTATTTATAAAGTTGATTAAGTGTCAGCTTTTTTTGATGTGTAATTTGTTTTGAATTATTGTTAACATTGAACTAGAACTAGAGGACCCTTGCCGGACCACCAACAACCCCCTTGTTGACCATCTTTGCTAAATGATAATGTTATATATACAATATAACATGAAAAACATACCATATGATAACCTTAACGTACAATAAGCTTATAACTAGCATAGCTTATGAATCAATTCATTATAATAAGAACATTTGCTGTATTCTGTGAAATACAATAAAAGTAAAAAATGAAATGGATTGGTAGATTTAGAAATGAATAGCTATCCAAAACGTTGAATAAATAAAAATGCAAAAAATAAGGACAACGTCTTGTTAATCTTGTAAATGACTTGCGGTCAAATCTTTTCTGTGTCTGGGCATATTTATAAATTAAATTGACTATTTTTCCCAACATTCTTTGCATCATTTACATACTACTGTAGCATAATTCATATATTCACATGACATTTTATGCCAGGTATTTGTTCAACCAGCCAACTGTAAATGTCATCACTTACATCAGCATTATATTTCCAAGGTACACAAGGACAATATGTAAACATGATCATTTGTGTGTTTCTATAGCTTTCATTCCACAGCCAAATAACATCCATGCTTCTTTTATAAACAATAAGTTTTAGCATTTTATAATCAAAAAATACAATGAAATTCCAATAGATTTATATAGACTAAAAAGATCTGTGCTAACCATAAGCAGGTAAACATTCAATATTTATTTAAATTTTGAGTTATTTTATTGAATATATTGAAATAAAGGGCGGATACATGCGTTTTTTTATGTATTAAAGATTTTGAATGCATGCTCTGTTGTGTTTGGAGTGTACACTAAAGCCTGAGAATTCAAGGAGGTTTGTCAAGAAATGACCCGACACATGAGTAAAGCTTGTTGCTCAGAGAATATTAATAACTGATGATAACTGATAATAATAGTAATCAATGCTTTATTTTGCCTTTTTTATGTTAAAGTCACATTCCCACTGTAGTTTGAATAAAACTAACCAAGTTCAGTGTTTTCTCCATTGTGTACCATACACCTCATATTTTCATGGTTTAGTCCAATCTGAAAACTGCGGTCTTTCTCATTGTGCTGTTTAACTCTAACAGTTTATTACACAGCTAACATACTCATAACAGTTTGAAGTGATACAGATTCCCAATAATCATTCACTACTGAAGAATTAAACGCGTGTTTGTCCTCCTACTGCATCACTAGAGTCTCAAGAAGACGGCATATATCTACACTCATCCCATCGGGAACGACAGCCAATGATGTCGTTTCCATGGCAATACATTTCCTATTCTTTCTTTATAAGATCCTTGGAGTTCTTGAACCCGGAGCACATTTTCCTCCACGCTTTGTATTTCAAACCACACAAAGAGACTAAAACCAAATTGATCTCTCAAGAGCTTTTTTTGGTAATTTGATTTCTTTGGGGTAAAAGTGAATGGGAATATGTTGCTATTTGTAAAGATTATTAGATTATTTTTGCTAAAATGTGCAAAACCATCTCTTGAAGCATACCTGCATCATTTACCCAGAAATGATGCGGACCAATTGCATATGAGCCATTTTGAACACCTCTTCAAGCTCTTTGACTCTGTTCATTGTGAAATGATAGCCTGAAGCCCACTTTTGCAGTTCAGTAGTCTCTAGGGGGAAGGACAGAGGCATACGGGTCAATGAGATCTATATATCCTCTGCCATTACATTGACATCTCACTGAGTACACAACAGTGTCCTTTTATTCTTCGGCAGCGAATAACAGTGCATTGTGGGGACATCTTGAGGACTCATGCTTAGACATCAACATTGGCCAAATGGAGAAAGTTAACTAGAAGTCTGAGAGCAGCAGATCGCCCTCATCTGGAATAAACAAAAAACGCAGCATAGAGGATTTTTTTCTCATTTCGAAAATCCTTGCAGGTCATATCTCAATCCAATAGTGAAAGACAAAAATCAAACATTTCTGAATAAAACGATGTACATATTATTAATATAATTACATAAATAAATATAATATAAATAACTATATTATTGAAAATATAGAATATTATGATAAAAATTAACAAATGACAATAACATATTATTTATTATATATACTAATACTACTAATATTATTAATAATTATATAAATAGATGAATGAAAAATAATTAAGTTACTAAATATCAATATTTTATGTAAACAAATTAATATGTATAACTGTAATGAAATAACTGTACTATTAAAATAGCGAACTGCATGTATATATCATGATATTGTTTGTTTGTTACGGCCTGCTCTGGGTAAAACTGTCATTAGGGTGGATAAAGGCATAAATGCTCAAAAATAAATGTTCTGAAAAATGCCACAAAGCAAAAAAGTTTCTAAGATTCTTTTTTGCTTTCTAAAATATCATTTATTTCTTTTGATTGTAAGATGGAATACAACCCAAACTTATTTCAGTGAGTTTCGCCCGCAACTACTTTTAAAGAGCTACTTTATGATAAGCCCACATTGACTTTCCATAGTAGGAAAAAAACACCATGGAAAGTCAATGGCAGCTAAATTTAAAGTGAACTACTCCTTTAATACGTCTCATTCTTTTTTATTTGTTGTAAACAACATGGTTCCAGAAAGTCTCGTGTAGTTCTTATCGTTTGTATAAGTTAATAAACTCGACTCGAGGTTGTTCTAAATGTCTCTTGTACTCAATGTAAGGATTTCCAATAATCAGCTTAAGGAAGAAAAACTAATACTTGTGTGCTGTATTCAGGAGTCCTTCACTCAGAAAGCAGGGGGAGGTGTGCAGCATTTATAATGCTTTTACGTTCAGCGACTAATTAGTGTCATTTGAGCGTGGCCTTGTTCTAACCTTACAATTCATTCTCGCCATTCACCTATAGATTCTAAGAGTTCATAATGGAAGCAAATACTGTCTCCCACGAGACGGTCGTCTGCCCAACCTCCCGTCGCACTCTATAAAAGACAACCAAGGGGTCTCCGGCACCCACCTTTACGAAAAAAGAAATTCAAGAGTTTACGGGGCAAAGATCAAAATTAAGTGATGCGGCGAGTTTTGGGGGGGGGGGATCATTTCACATTCTTTAATTTTACGAATAAAATGGACGACCATTTCAGGTCGAATAATTGTTTGAACCGAGGATTTTATCATTAATCCAGGAGGGCTGGCAGATCCGGGGTCACGCCGGGGGTTGATTAGGTACGGGGAGCACAAAGCTCTCCTCAGTCGATGCCATTGAAAAGAAGCAAGTAATTTAGATTCAGAATTGGTCTAGGGGCTGTGCAGCTCGCTCCATTACCAACCATTTTCAATTTCAGCTTCACAATAAACATCAGGCTCGCGGAGGAAATTAGAGCATTCGGTAATGTACTGGAGGAGATAGGTGAGACTCGACAAGCTGACACAACCTTCTAAAGCCCGGCTGAAAGAAAATCCTTGAGATCGCACTCATATTTGACTTGTATGGACACTGCGTGTTCCTTGACGTGTTTTTCCCACTGAATAACAAGATGTGAGAGGCCTTGACGTGTGCTTGCGAGACAGCTTCCTTAGATCAGTGCGAGAGAGAGAGAAAACAAGGCGTTAAAAAAAGAGTTAAAATGATAATAATTACAGTGGAAAAGTTGATGTCTGACTGCTATCTGACGGTAAACTACTGAGGGAAAAAATGTGCCTGTGTGAATTTATTTTAGGAAATGTTATGGGCAAAATGTGAGTTAATGTTTTAACAAGACAAAAACGAAATACGTAATTATGCTATTGGCAAAAGGACACAAAGACACAAACTGCTTCCTCATACTTTCCATCATACTGTTATGTAATGTATTCAATCATCAGTCATCACTTATTGCCGCTCATGTCATTCAAAATCTGTGTATTTCTCTTTTTTGTCTGTTTTACATCAAATAGATTATTGTGTCAAATTCCTCCGTGGTTTTGTGTTCATACAACGGAAGTGAATGGGGACCGATGTTTTCTGGCTACCTTCTTCAAAATATCTTCTTTTGTGCAGAAGAAAGAATGTCATGCAGGTTTGAAATGACACGAGGGTGAATAAATCATGAAGAGTGTTTATTTTTAACGGTCCCATTATGTCAATATGTTAAGGTAACATTAGTTGTTTTAAAATAACTTATTAATAATGAATACAATGCAGTCTAGACATGATGTGGACCTATGTCAGAGCACACGACATGTTTATATTGACACGAAAGAAAGCAAGGCTATGAGGGAGAGTCATTAGATGGGGTTCACCAGACCAACTGTTTTGCAACATGGTTATTTTACATTAAATAAATATTGGATTATTTGAAAAAACAAGAAGCCCCACCCCCTGAACTGAACACAGACCGTAGTACAAAATGCAAATAAGACTAGATGTAACATGGTTGTACTCAATGTTAGGTGCCGAACTGAAACATAATAATCGCTTTTGGTGAGCATTGGTTAAACATAAATCGCCAACCTGCTGGAAACTTTATTAGTAATCCAATAAATCCTTCAAGTCGACTCATACGGATGCGACTGCATGATTTTTATCAAAGAAAAGAGAAGATTCCTGATACGGATAATGATGCTCTAAGTGACACAATGTCTTCTTAAAATCTTAAAAATCAACAAATTATCTCATGACCAATCATTTGCACCCTGGATGTACTCTTGAGTCAATTAAATATGTTTCCAATAGAAAAGCAATGCCAAAAAACATAGCCCTCTTAAACAAACTGTGCGTCTATCCCTCACAGGCTCGTTCTCACTCACATCAAATGAAATATGCCATTTACCAATTTCTAAGGTCTATTCGAGTCCCGTTTCCATCAGCTCCTTGAGATGGTCATAGACTTTCCAGGTTTCCTGACGCTTAGTCTATTAGCCGAGTCTTCCAAGGTCTCCAAATAAACAGTAATAGGCTGGAAGTCGCCCCTTTTGGAATTAAGTACATTATGCGATCCTTTCTATAAACAGGATCAAATCAGCGGCCGGTCAGCGAGTTCACTTTCTCCTGCATTTTCCCTGCTTGAGGATCTGAGGGGAGAGCTGACAGAGGAAAAACTGGGCTTAAATGAATATTATCAGCATGAAAACAAAGTGACTACCTGAACAAAATCCATTTTACACTCGCCACTTCAATAGAGTTCATCCATCAAAAAGAAAGCCGGAGCTGCTGTGTGGAAAATAAGCCTCCACTTCTGCTAGAAATGTGAAATGAGAATCCTGTGGACGGCACTCTCTTTCTCACACACACTGAAGCTGAGAGCAGACTCTCTGAATTACTGTCTTAATGAAAAACTACACTGGTGGTAGAGAAATACAAATAAAAGTATAAAGTAATAGCGGCTGTCTGCATGAACACCTTTTTATAGTGAAAAAACCCCAGAAAAACATGTGCAGCTTCCACAGGTCCACCCCTGAGCGCTCATGCTCACACACAACAATCCCATGGCTGGACATTTGATCCTTAGCAAACTAGCCTATCTAAGTTAATAGCACCCACTTCTGAGTGTATATAGTTCTCGTATTAAGCCAGACTGATCTCACGGAAATAGCTATTGTACATAAATTGTATGATTTTGAGGGATGTGACTTAAACAAAAATAATAGAGCCCTAAATCGCAAAAGCAGATCATTTTAAAAACATACAAATGCGATCGTACACTGTAAAAAAGGGTAATAGTGTGGCAGTGGGGCACCAGAAAATACAGTAGGCATAAAATAATCTTTTTTTGAAAAGATAAATAAGAATTTCTTTTGCCACCAATTTGTAAATTTTCAAAGAATATGTGAAAATTCTGTTGAACTAAATAGGAAATTCCGTAAAATTATAGTTTTTACAGTGTTGGTTATGCTCTTAAGTTCTCAAGATTGTAAATTCTGAATTCACACACCGTTTAACAAAATCTTTTTTTGAAAAAAATCTTTTTTTGAGTTTGTACAAGAGCAACTTCTAGCTTCCGAATATTCATATTTCAGGAAAAAGAATTGAAAAAGAAGGATTGAATTGACTTCAATTTTACAATTTTGCATGGTGGAAAAACAGCTTTAAAGATCATTTTGGCATTAAAGATGTGTGCAAGAAAATAAGCATATTCTACATATTAAATGCCAGATTTCACTGAGTCAGGAATTTTCTGTATAGAAAGATGACTGAATTGATGACAACTACATCAATTTTAACCATTTCAAGAAACGGATGTGTGTCAGGAATAGGCTTACCTGCCATTTTATCCAAAGGCTTGTACCTACCTCAATCACTTAAAATTTGTCAAGATATGGTTGTATGCCAAAATGACTTCCAATGTCCGGCTGTACCTGCACAGCTTTGCAACACATTGAAAACAAACAGACTGTACGTATTTATTAGATCCCTTTTGTTAATGGCCTGTCAAGCCAGTTCAAAATGCAGTAAAACACCTAATTTCCAAGCTAATGGTAAAGACATGTTATTTAGGTTGGTATTGATCAAAACAACCATCAAAGACGTCAAGCGTTGAATCAGGGCATTCGGTCACAGAGGACAGCAGCGGCACATCAGTTTGGGCTAATCAACACTTCAAACTTACTGCACGCTTGATATTAAACCGTATTCGCCTCCAAACCCATGTCATTTGCTGGGAAAAGTTAAACCCCTGACTGGTGTCCTTCGAGAATAGAAAGCTAGTCACCGCTTCCACTCCACTGACTTCAATTTACCAGAGGTGGTCAACTCCACAGATAGTGTCACCATCTAAATTATACGAGCCTGTCGGTTTGGGGAAACATCATATACCTTTTCTGTTTTTCTAGAGGGAAGATATGAAATGAATTGTTGGCTTGATGAGGGTGTATGTTAGGGCTGAAACGTGGGCATGTGGTCACCTGCAACAAAGGGCCGGTGATTGAGAAAGACTTTCCCAAGCCATCGTGGTCAGGCAATTTCCAAGAGGGAGGGAACTGTGGACAGTGTCGGGATTCGGAGACATCACAAAAGCAGATTCCTCTTAATAAGAATCACTCTACCAGGTCAAAAAATCAGCTGATATATTATAGCAGAAGCTTGCTTTGAAAAATTACATGCACTCTCTACTATTCTGTAACGTTGTCTTCAGTTGTAAATGCGATACTTCGTATGCAAATGTCTTGTGAGCCAAAAAGCATCTTTCACATAAAAAAATATTCAAGTTTGCAAGTAAATAAGTACATATATATGTTTTCTGTATTCTACCATTTGACACCTGTCCACGTCAAATAAGTCATGATGTTCTGATCTGTAGACAGCTTTAAAAGAACAACATAAACAAACGTTACTGTGCATAACCACTTTTGTGGCTCGAAATTAACTTCTGGTACACATCCGCAAAGAATAGAGTCCCTGGTTATTATTTTTAACATATAGCAAGTTAGAAGTATGTCTAGCCAGTAGAAGAACCATTACACGGCTAACTTAAATGTGACACAAATGGACAAACCTAACAGTTGGGTAAAAATTTCCCAAAGAATGTTCCCATTTGACCCAAAAATGGGTTTGAAACAACCCAGCATAGGTTCATTTATAACCCAATGGCTGAGTTTGTGCATTTGTGACCCAACGATAGGTTGAAATAACCCAACATTTTTCACGGTGTACTTATATTATTAGCCGCTAGCCAGACCGATCAACAAAAACAACAACACAGATGTAAGAACAGCAAATTACGAATTTTAAGCTTGTAAGTGAAACCTGTGTCAACTAAAGTTTTATACTTTCCTACCGCATTAGCATCAATTGCTGGAAACACACAAACTGATAAAAATATATACTGTACCTTCAACTGTACTGTACCTACATCACTATGAATGAACATATTTACCAAACTTTTTATTGTAACAATAAATGAATTAGCTGATCCCACTGAAAGAGTTAAACTGCATTTCCAATCCCCACTCTGCATGTTGTCTCTGGCATAATATTATTTGATTTTAAATCAGCGTACGGTTGCATCATCAGGCTGAACATCACTGTAAGTACTAGTCAAATCTGCTGACCAACTTGACTTGCTGTTTTACTGAAGTCTTTTTGCTTTTGGATTTACTTCTAGATAATGCAAGCTGATCTCCGAGAGCAGTTCTGAAATACGAGTTATCAGAGCAAAGACATCACATAAATGTGACCAATAGTGACGTCAAATGGACAACAAAAGCTCTGATATAAAAGCACACTGGTGTTGAATAAAGTCTTATGAGCCGCCTCATAGTTGTCTTGTTATGTTGTGTTATGTAATTCACATATAAAACTAATCAGTGTTGTTTTCTTGCGGACAAACTGAACAAAGAACCCATGAAACATGCAATCAAACTGTCCAGATGTTGAAAGCTCTTCATGAGGAAAGATTCATTTTGACTTTACACTATTACTTGTGAGAGTATGATGCCATTATAGCTAATTTTCTGCTTTTGCACAACTTTTGCAGAATCGGTTTCTTTCAGTTTACCCTTAAGATGAGCGAAAAGCGCAAACGTTTGACACTTTATGAAAACATACATATTTCATGAGAACCTCTAAAGAGAAGCTGGCAAGCCACAAAAGGACTTTCCTCAATAGAGGTAATGCATACACCAGATGGCCTTTTTTCAACCCAAATTGTCTGTAATTGTTCGAATTTTGTCTCTGATTGTTTTGTTTCATCCTCGCTTTACCGTCCCGCTAGATTCACATTTGTGTGATACTAACAGGTGTGATGTAAAATAGAACGAGACAGAATGAGGGAGGATTGGAACCAGGCCTACATAGCATGCCATTGAGCAAATCAAAGACGAAAATCACACCGTTTTGTGTCCACTTGAGAAAGATATTATGCTTCAGTGGGGGCATTCTCTTGAGCTGTACGCTCGATATTGTAATTACATTTTCAGACACTTCTATACAAGGCCTCAACTACACTACATTAGAAGTTGTGCATGTTGGCAGACCTTCAGGATATGGTCAGTGTGAGTGCAAAATATATTGAAATCCGTCAACGTGGACAACAAATCCGATAAGTAATTGATGCAAACGGCATTAGTGTAAAACTTGTAAATGTAAATCATGCTGAGATAAAGCTCAAGTTTACAAGATTGCAGGAAGTAATTCGGGAGAATGACCAGGGTGACTGGATACAAATTATGGTCAAAATTCAAACGTCATTACAGAAGTTTAAATTTGCATTTCCTAGTTGTACATACATAATGCGTGATGTAATATTAAGGGCCCTATGATATCCGTGATGCGGAAAACGTGGACGGAATCGCAGAATACATGCATAGAAACATTACAAGGAATGTGGCAAATGTATTACTTCCTAACTTGAAAGTATGGCTGCACAAATAACAAAATGAAAATTGTGCTATAAATAACGTTAGAATTATTCTGATGCGGTTTACATAATATGCTTTTTTGCGTGTATTAAAAGGTGTTCGGTTGCATGTGCTGCATAAATCAGATTAACTTGAATAAATTATAACACACCCACATTTTACAAAACCACCCCTTTTATTTTTTTACCATTCGACCGGTGAGAATAGTATTTACTTTAGTAAATCAAAGTTAATAAAAATAGCAATTTTTTTTAAATATTACTTAAATAGTACTTAAATTTAGACCTGAAAACAAAAGAAAAAAGAAAATGTAATGATAAGTCAATATATACCTTACGTTTACATATTTTTGTTCCCTGTATGGTTTAAAGTATCCACTGAAGGTTTATTGAATACTATTGTATACTGGAGAATTTTTATATATTACTGACTATTGTAGAGTACAGAATTTGGGGAAAAATAAAACTGAATTTGAAAAACATATTAATGAATTTCATAGGGCCTTAAATATAATACAACGCAAATTTGTGGTCACATTTCAGGCACATGTGCTTGTAGTCGATTAACAAAAAAATTATTTATACATTATCATATTGTGTTTTAATTCCTCACAAAAAATGACTTGTTCGAAACAGGTGAGAAAAAAACAAGGGACTTTTATGTACGGGACTTCAGCCATGTTAACTTTAAATGGGCTATATGCAGGTTACTTCCACAGGAAGAACCCGCAGCAGTTTCTGGTTGGGGAGACTTAAAGCAGAGAAAAAATGGGAAAATGTTAAAATAGTTAATTTAGCAGATGCTGTACACCGCAGTGGTATATAGAAGCTGCTGTTCTACCATATTTGAAATGATACTTTCATAAGTTTACATGTCGTTTTAACATTCAAATACGGAAGAACAGCAGCTTCTATCTACAGCATCTGCTAAATTGAACTATGTTCCCAGTTTTCAATTTCTCTCTGCTTCAAGTCTCCCCAACCGAAAACTGCTTCCGGTTCTTCCTGTAAACCGCGAAAGTAACGCCTGCCTGCATTTACGCCTTATTTAATAATGGTATATTAAATAAAAAATAAACCAAAATATTTGTCTTAAATATAATTGTTCACTTTTGCATTGATCAACATGGACAAGCATAACTTTATCAAACAATACTTGGACCGAAAAAACAAACCACAAAAACATTTTAAGCGTAATTTACAGAAACAAAATCTGTAGTTTTCCGAGTTTGTGAGAACAGAAACAATGAAAGCGTAAAAGTTTGTTTTTAAAGTCTGTTTTTCCATCATGGCGCAGTCCCAACGGTAGCCCGCGGATAACCAGCGGAAGATTAGCTCAGCATCTCAATACTGTCTCTGCTACACCATCTATTAACACAGACTGGGATAAAACCGAGATGTTTCCTTTTTTTTAGCATTTTATCATGGCAATGCAGGCCAGTTCCAGAACTGTGTCTTTCAGTCAAGTTCAAGTTCCCGCAGACAATCTCGAGCTTCCTTTGCTGTCACAGTCCCAAGATGTCCCCCAAAAATCTGGATATTTCCAATCTTGGCTTGATGGGCCGCGAGGAATTAAAAAGGCAATTACAGAAAGACGAAATCTTGTGTTTTCTATACAAATACATACCGGGGGAAGCAGATTACGGGAAATCCGAATTGCTGGTGAATTTGTCGGTCCCCAAATGATAGAACTTGTTATTACCAAATGTAAACACTGCCAAGCTGATGATATTGTGGTTAAACACTTCCCGCATAAAACATCTGCAGACTTGTTCAATTACCAAAAGCACATTAATAACCTCGTGAACAGCAGTCAAGATTTTTGCTTCTAATCTTCTTTGGACAATAATGCATGAAAATGGGTCTGAAAGAATTTGAGTAAAGCCAAAGCGAGTAAGCTAATGAGCATTAGCTACTTTCAAGAGTTCAATTGTCGATGCCGAGACGTCTAATCACAGTAAATAAGATAAGCACGGACATATCATAGACGGCAGGCATGCTGGCCTGCGCCCAAAGCGCTTCTTACATGGCTGTAACATGAGCGCTACGCGGCTAACGGGGAAGTGGCGGATATCAACGATACATCCAATTAAAACAGGCACAAAGCAGCTCTCTCGAACTCAGAAGCGGAAAACAAACTATTTGTCGAACAAGTGCGAAAGAAATGAAGCGTTAGCTTGCGTTAGCCGTCCTCCGTCATTAGCATGGCTAATATGATTCCTCTCTGAAGTGTCAATGCGCCACATCATCGACCACTGATATTTAATAACACTTTTGCTTTGACAATGCTCAACGGAATAAAACCAAGAACCGTATACGGTTCAAGCTCATTTACCCTTTTCTCCCTCTCCTTTCTCTTCTCATGCCTCAGATACTGCGCTAAATACTTTATTTAGCATTTCATTATTCATAAGCGCTGTCTCACCGATGCAGGTAACCATCTGCTGTGGCAGATTAAAGCTACGAAACCCGTCATTATTCAGCTGCGTGCACGTTCACACGTTCATTTCTATGTGTTTCAGACTGTGGACACTCAGAGATATTCCATCTCACCCCCCACCCTGACATATCAACCTGGAAGAGCATTAAAGCCTAACCATGTGAATACCACCTATTCACGGCAAACTCATTGTTCACGGCAAGGTATGTGGGAAAACCTTTAGACTGTAATCACAGCTGATTTCCAAATGCGAAAGACGGGGAAAATTGGAAAAGCAATGTTGAGCTACTCAACTCCCATGGCTTGTAGGATGCGATGTGCAGGGAAGCGAGTCTAATTCTCTCTCCCCCTTTTGGATGCCAAATTAAAGAACCGTGCCAAAAACAACATGGCAAAGCTATTGACGTTACTGGATGTATGTGTGAAACGGCAGCATACGGCCGACCTACTTGCTGTCATAAACACATGCTTGAGCTTCAACCAGATTTTACTGTAGTAATGAGCAAATGCAACATTGCATAAGAGATTAGAGGTGTGCAATATTATCGGCACGCATATATTATCGGACGATATTGGCTTAGAAATGAAATATCGTGCATCGGCCCGATATGAAAAATGCTGATATGCTCTGCCAATAAAAAACATACATATATGAGAGATTTAAGAGTGCACTCTCAAAGACCTGGAAAAGACACCAGCTCTCACACAGCACCAGTACTAAATATTATTTTTGACGTCTTTCTGTGTTTGAACTGTCATATAAACTTGTGTAGGTTTTAAGTTAAGCCGGTGTTCTGACATTTGTGCTACCCTTAAAAGCCCTACGTGTTTTTGTTTCCCAACTTTTGAATTTACTAAGTATTCTTGTTCAATGACTGTAATAAACATCACATACTGTTAAAATATATGCAGCAGTGCAAATGAGATCATACATTCATAACGTCTATCATGTAGGTTCCCTTGCATGTCCCTTCATCATTTAATTGACCAAATCTAACCTTCGTTTCTACCGAAATAAAAAAATGATATTTTTAATGCAATATGAGTATTTTTGTTTAAAAATAAAAAATGTCTTTGATTTTGCTACGAATCTATACAGTTTTCTTAACTGAAAATCGGAATTTTGGGGTGGATGCGACTTTGGAGCATGCAGTACATTGATAGACAAACAAACAGAGAATATATTTTTCTGTTTTAATGAAGGTGCCTGAATGCCCTTACAGACTACCCTATGTAATACCAACATAAATGTTCTGTAAATAACAATGTATGACCCTGTGATGTTACCCTGACACTTTTGGTCACATATGACTCAGTTTCCTGAGAATTACCCACAGACGAGTAAAAGGATGTTATAAGGTTATGCGAACATACAGTACACAATAAACCAACCTTTTTGTTTAGATGAATCATGCACAAAAACACATTTATTATCAAAATAACAAGCATAGACAAATACCAAAAAGTACAAAGTTTAAACAGTGAGAATACACCCTATGGAGTGAAGCAGTTGGCAGATAGGATTGACTCATATCCAATGTTCAACGTTTTTTTGATGAACCAGTTCACAAACATCTGCATTGTCTGAACGACATTGTTCAATTTCAAAGCCGCAAGCAGCTTATATGACCAACCTGACTGCATGTGCAAAGCCCGAGGCAAACATCTATGATAAATAACACGCTGTGCTCCACTGGCCTGACCCACATCAATTAACAGCTAATGTTACAGATAACTGTCAAATTAGATTAACACTATCATGACTTCAGCAACCCAAATCATATACCATATCGCACCTTGAGGAAGAGGGATTTCCAGCGAACTTACTAAAGGTATCTTTTCAGAGTACCCATGTTGGTGAACAGTACTTTTTTACGCGAGCAAAATTGTTTTGTGGTGTTTCGCAGGTAATAAATTATGTTAATCCTTAAGGGGCACTGGGGCGGAAATGAATAAAGTGTGAGCAAAGACAAGATTAGCATATTTCCGAAATCCATTTACAGAGCGCCAGTGTTTGGAGCAGGGCTTCCATTTCATCAGCTATTATTCCATCATTGATGGTTCATTTCACCGACCCCCACCTGCAACCGCCCCCCCCCGCTAACCCCCAACCCGCCTCGCCAATCTATGTTTAAAGCCCAGCGCTTATTTGACCAATATTTGAGTTGAATTAGCGCGTAACCTGAGGAGGGCAATTAGGGGCCATCATGTCAACATTCCTCAATGGAATGACAATTGATGAGAAAATTTATTAATCCTAAACCAAATATTATAAAAGGTATGATAAATCAAAAAAATGATTTATAGTCAGTTAAAAACAAGGCTTAATAAATATGATAACATTTTAATGACATGAAACATTGCGACATTTGCGAAATCAGCTAAATTTCAGCATTGATTTAAGGGAAGTTGTGAACAAAATGTGTTAAACTGAGCTGAAATTACAATATTACTTACCATTTTTAGAAGGTAATATCAAAAAAGCCCTAAATTATTAAAGCTGCAATTTTCGTAATTTCGGTGTTTATATCGCCATCTCTGTTTGAAACATAAAATAGCAGGTGACTTTGTGTACTTTAAGCGGGTTGATGTTGAATGACAAACTGATAATTCCCACCAAATCTGACTCCACAACTTATTTATCATTATTATAAGCTTACCGTTATGAATCAGTATGATGTAGGGTGACTTTATGTACTTTGTCAATAGCTGATTTTTGTTTATTGTAAACCAAACAAAGTTGTGAATTTAAGCATCCAAAGAAGAAATTCGCAAACACCAATTACATTTCGCCACAAACCTGTGTCCCAGATTCCCGTGAAGCCGACCGAGCTCCAAACTTAATGTAAAACTCCCATCTCTGCATCAGCGTGGCTTAAAATGCGGATATTTTTATTTAAAGCGAGAGGCCTCACGCGTTTCCGCAGTCAAAACTAATCAGCCGCGTCCCGACGCCTCTTACCGCGGCCCACAGCCAGCGAAAACATATTTCCATTTTAACGCCTTGAGATGATCAAAGCATCAGCTTAATATAATCAGCTCAAACCCCATTTACCACGAGCCCCACCGCTGCGTCTGGGGAGCGCTTCTCTCCCCTGGCCTATCTATTCGGAAACAGGTGCTATAATGGTAAATTAATTAGACGGAGGCGATGCACCTTGTTCTTGGCGGGCGCCAGCCCCTTGTGGGTCACAGCCTCTAGGAAAATGCCATCTGGGCTTGAATGTCCCCTGGGACAGGAAGAGGGGGAGCGGGTGCCCCCCGGCCTGCAGTTGACTGTGGCACTTTTTACATAACAATTAACCCTATTAGCCTTGTGCTCACTATGTAGTCGTTTTTACTTTTTCAGCCCTCCGCTGAGGTACACGCTGCTGCGGATGTCCGTGAGCTATATCTAAATGTCAGAAAGGCGGAAGCGATCAGCGGAGGTGAGTGACCTTTACTGTAACTTCTGGAATCTGCCACCGGCTCTCCGATTTGGATCATTTATTCCCAAAGCAGGATCAGTCACGCTGGAAAAACAATTGTCCAGGCAATGAAGATAATGCTGTACATGAGCAGCATGCCATGTAAGATTGAGACGCACTCAGTGTTGCTAAATACACATCAAGTGGTTCTTTATAGGAGCAATGGGAGCACCACTGTCCCGTGCGTACTTTTTGACTTTCTAATTGCTTTTAAGGATCTTAAAGTCTTTTAAGGTAGCTTCGTTTCAACAGCGAGCCGAGCGGTTAAGAGCCAATGAATCCATCTGACTGAAGCCAGCAGAGCTAATAGCACAGCAAAATTTGACTCCGCGGCCTGAAATCGGAGCGTCAGTCCATTTCCAAGCTTCCTTTCTCCATGAAATATAGGTTAGGGACCGAGAAAGTCTTATGCCTTATTGATTTTTTAAGGGAAACTTGATGTCATTAGCAACCCATCAAAGACACGAAGTGTCAATGTTTTCAAGACATCCACAAAAAAGCAAGCCAGAAAGACGCTTGAGAAGGTTTATTGTTGTGATACCAGGGTATCAACCGTGTGTTGTGTCATTCTGGGAGTTCCTGTGTTTGCAACACAGATTAAGTGATTAATCGTTGGATCAGATCTGCGGGAGGAGGACTATAGGATCGCCATCCTCTAAGGTTCAGGGATCAGTCTCAGCGCAAACATTGAGATCTGTCAGTAGCCGAGCATTAAACCCCGAGCAGATGGTGGAGGATGTTCAGTTAAGACACAGCGACTGATCCGGGGAAACAGATACTCTCTCGTTAGGTTGAAAGCACCTCTGGGACGGCAGTCAAGTGCCGAACTAACCTCTGGTGCCAAAAAACAAATGGAGGCAAATAATCAACACACTGTTCCGCTGGGGAAAGCTGAGGCTCAGCCCCCATGATGCCCCCAATAATGGGGGCATGGCTGCGGGAGAAAATTACCCCTCTCAGGAAGAGAGAGAGTGAGGGAGATCCGGGGGTGGTGTTTGGGGGGGGGTTGGTCTATAAATCTGGAGAAAGGTGTTTCACACCTTATTGTTAAGGTATTTTAATTTATAAAAATGAATGTAATACACTTCAATAGCATAAGGTACGAAAAACAAATAAGATTAGAAGAGCATTGTTTTATTTTTAACACTTAGAATGTAAAATTTAGGTACGTTGTTTGAGTAATTGTTCAACATTTTTGTCTACGTTTTCACATCGAATTGAAAAAACAAAACAAAAGGTTTAACAAATAATCAAATTCCCACCAAGAAAGGTTCTATGTGTCTACAATAGATTATGTTGCTATGAAATAACAATAGTTATGCCTGACAGCTATTTATTTATAAACAAAAATGATATATTTAATGTTTATTTATATTTCAAAGTTATATTATATTAATATATTATTAATCTCATGAATATATATGAATGTGTGGTGATAACGCTTTTATAGAATTTTAGGGCATTTTAATAGATAAGGACCAACACAGCAATATTTATTTATATATGAAAGTTAAATTTGTTATCTGTTTTAAAAAATAATAAAATAAATAATATATCTCCGATTACAAAAATGTATTTAGCTCATACATGTACATAGTTAAAGTATGTCAATTAATAACATACAACAGTAGAGACTGCATGTTAAAAGAACGTGTGTGTGTGTGTGGTCATGGTTTGCATTCTCAGAGTGTTGAACCTCTCACGCAATGCGGATGCCCTTTATCTGTAGGGTAAGAATTCAGCTTTTAAATACCACATCATAATTTCATAACACACAAAATGTATTTTTGATTTAGATTTTTTGAAACAATGACAATTCCATATTAACTGTTAATACTATTTGTCATTCAAATTGAAATCTCATTCAAAATGAGATATTTCTCAGTACTTATGAAAAATGTCATATTCATAAATATCATTTTAATATCATTAGCTATTTTTCTTACATAAGAACAATTTTTAAATATAATATGATAAAGTATAAAAAAATTATATAAACTTGTTGTATATAATATGTTACATTTGTTTTAGTAGAAAATTGCCATAGTTGTTTACTCTTCATTCATACAAACATATGCTGATATTAGAGCCATGGGATTTTTTCTAAAACACTCAGCATTGTTAATAATCTTAATGAGTTAATAATTCTGTTAAGAGGTGATTTCTTCCAATTTGATGTATATTTGAATAATCAGCAAGTGGATCTGATGTGTACGGATATTAAAAGCATCGTTTTTGAGGGTGTGAGTTATCACAATCAATTCATTTCTAAAGGACACGCATTAATCTGCAAAAATGACAGCCTTCCATTAATATTTTTTTAAATGGCAGATTTCGTTTTATCAGTCAGATATCATTGGTGCAATTGGCCTCTTTCAGAGCGATAATACGGTTAGGCTTTTGTGTTCCAATACTACTGATTCCTTTCAAAGTGCAAAAACTTGAGAGGGTGAGCGATGTCTCTTATTATTCAGTAAAACATTTGAAGATTACAGAGGAAAGTTAACCATTTCAAAAGCAGCACTGTAATGAAAGCCAGTCTGTGAGCTCTGATATTCTTATAACATTACTGTTTTTACCCTTTGAGCAGCACGGTAACTCTGTTAAGAGCTTGCTGCACCTTTGTTGTAACAGATATCATTGTGGTATGACATTTTTTTTTCTTAGAAACAACCTCCTGCATTGTACAAATATCAAAATTCTGAAGAGAAAGAAAAAGTCACAGCGCTCTTATGTAAACAAACAAATAAAACACATAGATAATTGCCAATATTTCATTTTCTCTGGCTTTAAAATGTCAGTCTGCCGGGACGTGAAGGCAAGTGTACATTGCTGTTAAAATGTCATTCTGTCAAAGGCAAAATGTGTGTATATTTCTGGGAAAAAAACAGCAGCGGGGAGCAAGCATTCACTATCGTGAAACAGAGTGCCGGGCTAAAAGGGGCCGATTCCAAGCCCAGATAACAGATGGAAATTGCCACTGGAGAAAATTAGGGTTGTTCAGCGGCTCTCCGATAAGCACCTATTTGCTTTTGGTCATAGTGGCTTCTTACACTTTATAAACCATCATTTAATTACACTGACGAGGGCTGATTGTCAGCCGTGCCATAAGGTAGAGGGGCCCCGGGTGCGAGAGCAAGAGCGAGCGCTCGCAGGGGCCGAGAGGACAAAGAGGGAAATCATACGTGTCCTTGGCATTTCAATCACAGTCCCTAATGCATTCGAGTTCAATTACATTAGACACTTCTGCAAAAGAGAGAAAAGAGAGAAATTAAAGACAAAAGTATATTTTAGAGGTCTGGTGAGGAAAGAAAACATTTGTGGCGTGTTGTTTTTCTGCGTTCACGGCGTATTTTTTATTTGTTCATTGTTTTTATCGTTTACAAATATGTTATTACAATTTTTTTATTTACCATTAAAAATAAAATATCTGAAATGTTCAATTTGATAAACATATTTCCCATTGTTGAAACTTTTATCATCAATTAATTTATTTTAATTACAAAATAGTATTCATATCTTATTGGTATCTTCATATAAAATAATCTCTCTTATATCACATTATAAGTTATATAAGGCATCCTTTAGAATTTCAGCTATAAATATAACAGTACAATGTGGTATTTCATGCACTCCTACTGGTGCATAAGTAGCATTTTTAAAGCCCAGTCGGATCTCTTATTAGGATTATCAATAGATCAATTGCAGATGAGTTATTCTTACACTGAGGGCATTATAAATCAGTGGCAATGACTGCATTGATGTAGATATGTAAGACAAATAGTGTACCATGTGTCTCAAGCATAGAAGTGTGCTGCAATGCATGATCTTACAGACCTATGTGATGAGTTTTACTGCAGGCTAGTGTTTTGTTGCCATCTATTGGACTAAAAGCTCATCTTATCTGCAAGTCTGAGAGAAGAAGAACCACTGATGTATGATGTGAACAGACATTTATACAAATAAGACTTGATAGTAATAATGGATAATATTATTTTATTCATATTTATAATGATTTATTTATGTATTTTTTGTATTATTTTGACATTAGCTGATGAGAATTTTATACAATTAATATGCAATGTAGTTGGAAAAATGTTGCTATTCTAAACATATAGGATCAATGCTGTTTAATTTTTGTATTGTAGAAAATACTAACTGCTCTAATATATATTCAAAACAAATGTGCTGAGCAAAATAAAGGCGCAATACAGTAACAGAAAATGCACTGCCTACATATATATTATATATATATATATATATATATATATGTATGTATATATATATATATATATATATATAAATATATATATGTGTGTGTGAATGTAGTAATATAAAATAAGGCATGTAAATAATTTAAACATAAAAATTTAAGGTTTAATGAGTAGCATACCTTTGTAAAAAAATACATACAGCCTTGAGTACAATAAATAACATTATTCCGTTTTTTTCCTTATCTCTATTTCATGTTGTTTATTTGTTGATAGATAAATGCACACATCTCTCATTTTGTTTATGCTGTAGGGGGCACTGCCTCCATACTAAAACACACCATGACCAATTACACTGCCTCATTAGTTACACTAAAGCTAACAGGATATATACCCTACAGTACATCTGTCTGTATCAATTCTATCAGTCTATTTGACAAAAATCTTGATCTGTGATTATATTCAAACTATGAATGAGAGGGTGTTCAAAAATAAAAGACAAAAAATGGCCTTCAAAAGCAAAAAATTATTAATTCATACAAAAAAAATGCTCAGACAAAAGAAAAGAGTGTGGTTATGATTCCGAATAGCATGCTAACATCCTCTCACTATTTCTGCAGTATTTAGCATAAGAAAGAACAATTACAGCTGAGATCTCTTTAATATCTCAATTATTAATCCTACACATGAATGAGATTGAATGGAAACACTTTTCAGAAGAGATCTCAACAATGTCACAAACACTGTAAAAAGTGATTTGTTGTCTCAACAGCCATATTGTATCATGTTAAGCATCTAGGCCTACTACTTAAAAATATACAAAATTATAAGATTTTTTAGCTTGACTTAAAATCCTTTGTTCATGCAACACGACAATATAAATGACAAGAAAAGCTCAGGAGTATGCATAAAGTAAATGGAAAAATGGGTAGTGCAAACTACAATTACAATTAAAAAAACATAATTTATATTTCCAGAGCAATGAACTTAATATTATCAGTACAAATGCTGTGAGGAATACCCATAAGCCTCATGCTTCAAATAATAAGCACTTTTGGGGCATTTATATAGCTGTTGATAAGATGTATAAAGAGGTTCAACATGTATTTAGTATTATTGATGTTGTTTTGTTGTGAATAATGTTTTTTCTGTGAAGTCAACACATCATGTTTTACAGTGAACCAAGCTGAAATTTGTCAAGTCTACAAACAAGTTAATAGTATTGAAAATTTCAATATGAACTCAAACGTTTCTCATCAACTGTACCCAAATCCAGTTTATTTACCTCGACACTATCTCTATTCTCCTCACCTGATTTCTTGTTTATTTCTCTTAAATAACTTCAGTGATTATATAAATGTTCGATAGGACCAATATACTGAGGGGACGAGCTACATCTGACAAAATTGGCATTATACAACAGTGCACATGCGCAATACTGTATCCCGTAATGCAATTTGTGGTAACACTTTGCAATAATGTTGTATTTGTTAGCATCAGTAAATGCATTCACTAAGATGAACTAACAATGAGCAATATAGATTTTTAGCAATCGATAATCCTTGTTAACGTTGGATAATGCCAATACAATTATTCATGTTAGTTCATGGTGCATTTCAAATGTAGACATGAAAATATGAACTAAGATAAAAAAGATGCGAATGCATTTATTGTAAACTAAGTGTTGCCCAATTGGTTCAAATTGACCAGAAATTTAAAGATATCACTCTTTAAATATTCATACACAAAAACTGTAAATGCAAAGCCTTTCTCGAAATGATAACTAATAGTCATTCTATAAATGAAACGTACTAAACAGTGTATGATATATTGCTTTATATACAAAAATTGAATATGTTCCTATAGTGCAATTGGTAGAGAATTACGTTAGCAACACAAAAGCTCCAGGAACACAAACAGTATCCTGATAAAACAAATGCATGTACATTGCTGTGAATAAAAGCATCTGCCAAATGCATCAATGTTGAAACCTCATGCAGTATGCAGTATATACTGCCCAGTATTCAGTAGAGAAAGACATCACACTCTGACACTTTCTACTAGTGAAGCCAAGGCCACGACCGAACCAACCAGCGGGTTCATTTGGAAATTGACTGGCTCGTGATTGGAGCAGTCCATCTGAAGGCGCGGCGGGCAGCTCGAATCGATCCCTCACCTAATGGCCTTTCATTTCAATCATATGCTGATAGAGGCTTGACATTAATTGGTGAAAGATGTGCAATTATATATGTGCCCGGGGAAGTGTAGCGCTGTGAAGTGTGCTTACAGTGGGGGAAAATGGATTCGAGAGAGGCCAGACAGATAGATACCAAATTACCCGTGAAGAGAAACAAGAGCATGTTTGAGTGGACTCGATATTGAAGTGCTTTAAAATAGCTATATTATAAGTATATTATACTGTGAGAGGGATGAATCTCATAAAAAACATGTCCTGGTCGCTTTACAGCCCAAAATAAATACAAATTGAAACCTTTATTAAGAAAATGTATTGAATGTAATGAAGTCATTTCAACACATTTTATCACTACATATATATTTGCTTAACAATAAAATAAATAAAAACAATAAATAAATAAAAATACAATATATATTATATTAAAATAAAAATAATTTAAGCAATATATATATATATATAATTTTGTTTATCTGTAGCGAAATATCAGGGCTTTCATGAGATTCAGTATAGCATTATTTATCCTACGCTTTGTGTAAAATCAATAAATCTTTGGAACAGCATCTAACGGTTGTTACAGTGTTTTGTGTTTGTACACAATGACATTTATACAGAATGACGTCTGATAATTTGTGTTGGTCATGTTGCCATATTTCAAAATGTCTCAAGGTAACAGCTTTAATAGTGGAAGACCTGTGGAAGAATTCCAGTACTGCTTATTTACTATTTATTTGATAAAGATATGTAAAGTAGCAGAATCTGAATGTCATGCATGAATATAAGCTCGTGTAAAATGACAACAAATGCTCAATTTCTGAGCTGTCAATTCAGCCTTGAACAAACAGGACAAAACAGTTACATAAATGGCAAAACATTCACATTTGAAAAGTACACACACACATAAAAGACTTTGCTCTTCTATTAAGCAGATCCATTTGCTGTTTAATTAAATGGTAGTTGGTATTATTGTCGTAACTGTAAAAATACTAAACATGAAAAATTTAATATGCAGTGCAGTTAAATAGAGATGTAACGATCGCAGCTCAAGATGCGATGCAATGCAATGCTGTGCTTCTCCTAACTTGGATGTTTACACATTTTTTAAGAAATATCAGCATATTCACATTTGCCAAGTTTGCAGTAAACATAGCGGCCCCTGCTGCTCAAAACATGTACTGCGATTCATTTGACTCACAACCGATTTGAATCGTCACATATTTTAATCGACTTTCAACCAGCTCACAGTGACTCTTTACATCCCAACAGCTAAATCATTCCCAGAAGGACATTCTCAGAAGGCACAGGGGACTCAATGTTCTAAGCTGTGTTTCATTTAAGTATCACCTTGGTTTGTTTCTCCTAAAATTGAAACTACTGTAATGAAATAATTGTTCAAATACATATGGAGGTTTATAATGAACGTAGATGAAATAATCAAAATTTAGGTAGATATGATGAGACATTTTGAGATTGAATTTCTTAATAATATTGACTATTGATTTCAGATTTGGTAAATCTGAGCACTTTGAGACATTGCCGAGATCACGTCTGAAACTCTAATGAGTAAGTATTATGAGATTTCTGACGTTTTTGTTCAGCAGAAATATCTGAGATAAGAGACTTTCCATTTGCTCTTCTTTTGACCTTGATGTCTAGAAGAAGGAAGTGAGAAATTACACAAAAGTTGTTTGTAGTTTTCCTTTCTTCTGGGAAATGTCCCTAAATGTCTTCTGCTTTTTGGTTTGCTATTGTTTATCTTCCTTTGCAACATGAACAGTATCAGTGTGCAACTATTAAAAGACTAAATTCTTGCTTGCTTTCAAATGCACAGCAAAACTGCCAGTGTTAAAAAAAGGTCAAATTAATTCTCACAGTGTATATATAATCCACACATTGAAAGTGTGGATTATATATATACTGTGAATGTTAATTTGACAATTTTTAACACTGGTGATTTGACTGTGTGTCAGCATTATTCTTTATGCAAGCATCCTCCTTAAAATATAGGATGGGAAATTCAGGCTTTCAGGATTGAAACTCTTCTGCAATATTGAGGCATTTCCTGCTAAATGTTCTCACCAACTGACATTTATGGCGTGTCATTTGCTATTCAAGCTGTTATTTTGTTGCCACGCTCCGCGACAAACATATATGACAGACAATTACTACATCTGTGTTCAGACACCCTGTAATCAGCGTTATTATTTAACAACTGGCACAATAAATGCACTTCTGTTTATCAGATATTTCGCTTTCATGCCGCATACGCTCATGCATGTTTTTCTTTTAATGGTTGAAAAGTGCAATTCTTAAAAAACGACCACATAAAAAGGCATCCAATTATATATAAGTAATGTTTCGTGTGTGTGATTACTAGAGCCCGACCGATATGGATTTTTGGGGGCCGATGCCGATGCCGATATTAACTTGAAAAGAGCCGATTTATAAGCCGATATTTTGATTTTGAAAATAAACTGGATATTAGACCCATTTCCTATAAACTGCACTTACACAACATTCAATAGCAAAATATCTGCCTGTTCTAGGTATGTGGGCTGTATAAACCATTTTCCAGAAGGGATGTTAAAAAAAGCCTTAGATTACAGTCTCAATGACTAAACAATTGCACATTTAAAGTATATATTTTTCAATGATCACAAAACAGTCTGGTTTTAAACATTTAACACTTTTATTTACTTCCAGTTGAAGCTGGTTTTAACAGTGTGAACTGTAAATAAATTATAAGTTAAAGTTAAAGTAAAAGAGCTATACCAAACAAATTCAATATTCCACAAAACCATAATAAAATTAAAATAAGTTAAATGTATAGCTACATATACAATAAATAAATATAAAATAAATAAATAATACCAAAATATAATTAAAACAATGTAGAATGTTCTCAAAACGTTGTAACCTTTAGATAACGTTCCCCTAACGTTGTAACCTTACACAACTGTCTGTGCATGAGCAGGAATTAATTATTATATATTGGCAGGAATGAATGAACAGGCAAACTTTAACTTGATTAGCGTTAGAATAACGTAACAGTTGTTTTTTCGAGGCACGCTGTACATAACTTCTAGTCATTTACTACACGCGCCCCCTGCCACAGATACGCGGTCATTATGTGGGAAACACTGCAGATATATTTAGAATAAGTTAAACGCTAACGTTATAGTTTGACCTCTTATTAACGTTCGCGTTCTTCCACTGATAAACATGGTTTTAGTTAGCTTTGTGGCTAATCTAATATAGCAATGCATTAGCGGCTGTAAGTGATGTTACAGAATATTTAGAAGTGATAATGATAGGACCGTTAGCTAGAACTACAACACCGTTTTTATATGCAGTGTATGAACTAAATCTACAATCATTTCACATGACGAACGACAAAGTTGTTTTCGCCAGCTCTACCTTAAGAGAGTCCCAGCTAGTCCCGCGATTCACCCGGGGGACCTGCCCGAGCAGCGGGCTGACCTGGGCGGACTCGGAGACCGCCAGCACCCGGCGGAAGAAGCCGAGTTTCAAGCTAGCGGCTCGCCGGGCCGGCCGATCCGGGAAAGAGGCGCCATTTCCGGATTGAAAACGGCCGACGTTTCGGTCCGTATCTCCGCGAGGGAAGGTCGCAGCGATGCGTGGCCGGGCTCGTTGGAAAGGTCTCGGCCGTCCCGTTCGAACGACGCCGCTGTTGTCAACTGGGGAGTTGCAGACCGCCCTCTGGTGGGCAAACTATGCAACACTCATAACATGAGTGAAGCATGAGACTCTTTTTCTCATGTTTTATCGGCCGTTATAAACGCCGATGCCGATTTAAATGCCATTAGCTCATATCGGCCGATAATATCGGCCGGCCGATATATCGGTCGGGCTCTAGTGATTACAGCACATTACTCACTGAATTTGTCCTACTTTTGCTAAAAAGACAGCCATCATGGTGAAAATTAAACTTGCAAAGACAGGAACCATCTGACCTTAGATATTAAATGAATGTTTTATACGCTGACATCATCCAGCAATCACAAATACATTTCACCACATGTTGTGTTTCAGATACTGAAAAACAAGTGTCATTTCTATTGACGCAACGTGACCTTGCACAGGGAGGAATGACATACTGTATAGAAATAATTTCATTTCAGTTATAATGGCAGGTTATGCGACTATGTCACATTGCCGTCTCCAAAGAAGCACTGGATTATAAAACGTATTGACAAATCAATAGTTATGGAGTTTAAAAAAACTTCAGTTGCATATTTAGTATGTTTCATTTGCAATAGATAGAGATAAACATACAATACTGTTATGCACACAAATCACAAAAAAACATATAGCACAGTTGCAGTTTGTTAACACTGTTTTCCAATTAAATTATAAAAAAATTGTGTTATAAAAATAAATTAAAACATACTAAATTAAAAAACAATTAATTCATCCTTGAAGTGAGCCGCACTGAACCGTAATCCTTAGCGTACCTTCACTTCTAACATGTTGCCGGACATTGTATGGGTGATTCGAGCTACAGCGTTAGCATAAGCTGTTACGCTTTTTTGGCTAGAGACTGCAGGCTTTCCATCTAGTGTTTTTGCTGTGGAGTTACCCAATCTAAGAGCCATTGAGAGAGAGTAGCAAAGTGAAAATGTTTGCATGTCACGTGATTCGTGGAGCCTTCAGATAATTCCAGGACGTTTCTCTTTAAACGCTTTATTTCTTTCATCTTGTATTCATTAATTAAATTGATGTAAAATGGCGTCTTTACATGTGTTAAAAGTTCCTCACAATCAGTCTGTTTTGCTGCAACTTCTGTTAACTATTAAGAGGCTCCATGAACCGCCATAGCTGTGAAGAAAATGTTCCATTGGAGTCAACGGAGTTGACGCAACTCTCTCTTTCATTGGCTCTGCCAAATTTCATCAGATTGATCAATCAAACAGGGTTTACGGAATTCCAGCCAATCAAATTACAGAGGCTAGAAGCATTTCCACCAATAAGACTGAAGAAGACAGAACGTTCAGCCAATTGAATCGAAGAAGGCAGTCTGCAGATGGGCGCTAATGTCTGTGACTGTGTAGTGAGATGTGGGAGGGCAAACATAACATAGCCAACGGTTTTACAATAAAAATATTAAATGGAAAGATTTCAGAGATTCAAACTACTTATCTCTTCTGTTTCAAATTAAAACCTAGGTGGTTTGTCACAAACTGTAAGACTTAAAGGGGTCATATGGCACGAATACTTGTTTTTATGTGTCTTTGGTGTGTTATTAGCTAGCCATTCATGTATTAGACAAGTAAAATTGTAAAAATGTAAGTGTCGGAAGAAAAGATGCATTCTATCTTAAAGCAAATGTTCACACAACCCCACAAATGTACGTCAGTTCATGGTATGGTTTGACTTAGACCGCCCAAATGTTAACCTAAGTAAGGTGGACGTACCTGTTAGTACAATTGAAGAGGAACCTGATGTTCCAAATATGGTAAGAGGCGTTACATTTCAGTCACACGCTTCGACCAATCACTACGCACTGGTTAACTGGTCACATTGCATCACATCTAAAACAAACGCTAGCCGTGTCATATGACCCCTTTAATGTGTTTGTGTCGGACTTGACATGCCTAAAAACACAACATATTTACAGTATGTTTATAGCATATAAGTCATATATGAGGAACAGAAGAATTCAATAGACTACATAACTAGTTTCAAAGGTAATGACATGACTACTTTTTACAGATGGTTTCTTTAGTAAATAACTATGTTGTACCAGTAATGTCCAAATACAGTTTTTTTTCCCACTTCAAGCACTGTTCATCCTCATATCATCCAAAGCCTGAACGGTATATTACCCTTTCTGCTGTGGAACACAAAAGAAGATATTTTGAGAAATGTTTTTTGTGTTCATACAATGAAAGTCAATGGGGGTCAATGTTGTTTGGTCATCGAAACATATTTTTCCTCTTGAATTTGATTATTTTAACTTCCACGCTGGCAAATAACTTTTTTCTTGTTATATTGCAAAAACATAAAAATAATTGTTGGATTTCTCTAAAAGAAATAAATTCAATCTTGAATAATTTTGCTTCTTAAAAGACTGTTTTAGGTTGGAAAGCAAGACAAAAAGAGATTTTTATCAGTGAACGTCTCTAACTCTGTAATGCTTCGCGTTGGGTGTGAACACAGCATGGATTACCTGGTATAATTTGTGTGAGTGATGGGAAAAAGATCCCACAACGGCAAGTGTCTTCACACGTCTGGTCGTGTCAAACCAGATTTGTCAATAAGATCTTCACATTCAGTATGTTGATTTTTTTTACTTGCGTCGATGCATTTTGTGCGTTTGCAGCAATCACGCCACCCAAGTCGCATCATTTGCGAAAGTTGGTTAAATCTTATTTCACACAGCTCAAAAAAAAAACTGAATAGACAATTTTTTGTGCCGAAGCATTTTATCTTCATTGCTAAATGTAATTCTAAGCCCCGTGGCACATGTGTATTAGCTCACATATTAACCTGCTAACTCGCTATCGTCATTTGTGTAGTTTAACCAGACATACTTCTCTCAAGCTGTGCATGCGCTATCTGGTGAACCTGCAAAACCTCGATCGAGGTCCTAACTCTGCTATGTCTCCTGGACGTCCAGCAATATCAGTGCTAAACCCTTCATTTACATTTAAAGATTATGCCGGGTTGAGACTGTGGTTTGGTCTTTGGTCCTATTAATTACAGCTTTTCAGGTGGAAATGCTCCTTCTTGGCTTAAATATAGGGTTAAGGTCCTCTTTGCTAGGGGTTTGCCTATAAATCGTTTTAATTTCTGTGTTAAGGCAAGTAGGTGCTCAAGACGTCTTGCCCAAAGAGCTTTGAGAGAGACAAAGTGGTCTAAGATTAGTTGCTGTATTTAAGTCTAATCGCACAGAGACGCTTGTGATTGCTTCTACAAATCGCTGAGGATCATTTTGGTCCATCTGAATTAGATAGACCTTGTATTTTATAAACTGAAGAAATATGTAGAAGTGAGAATCTCAAAAATTATTGTCTTAAAAAGACAATAATCTGTTGCATTAAAATCGTAAAATTGTAAGATTTAATTTTGCTTACTTTTTTGCATGACAGTAAAACAGCAAAATAATTACTGCTTTTGAATTTAAAATTAAAGCAGCACAACAAATACTACCACGATGTATAAATGCTGGACACTTTATTTGGGTTATTGTCATTTTCGCGATTCCTGTTTTCTTTCTTTACTATGTTTTCTTTGTATAGCCTGTAGAGAAGCATCCAAAAAAGTTTTTCATTGTACTTGTTGACAGTACTGAATTTTTTTTATCATTTTTTGACAAATTGTAAATGTACTTATTTGTCATCAAACTAAATAACAGTGCAAATACTCACAAATGTAACTGTAATATTTTATTTGTCTTGTTTTGTTATGTTTTCATGTGTTTATTGTCAGGATTCATACTATCTACGCAAAACATTTCATTTATTGTAATCAACGTACTAATGTACATTAAACATGACTTAAATGGATCAAGTTCATCCAAGAATGGAAATGCTTTCACCCAAATGAAAACGTATTCACCCTCATTTCATCATTCCAAACTTGTGTTTACTTGTGTTACTTCTATTGTATGAAAACACAGCCACTAAGACGTTTCTCAAAATATATTCTTTTGTGTTTCACAAAGTAGTTTAAATGACACGAGTGTGAATAAATCAGTACAGAAGTGAACTGTCCCTTTAATTTATATTTGAAGTAAATTACAACAAAAATAAATTGAAGTAAATAAATGAAGTAAATAAAGTCCGGTGTTTCATTCTTCAAAAAATCGTATTTCGTGTTTTGCAAAAGAAAGAAACTCATACAGGTTTGAAATGACATGAGGGTGAATAAATGTTGAAAGAAATTCATTTCTGACCTATCCCTTGGTACATGGCAACAACTTCATATGCAACTATAATCTGCATAATTATAGTCCAACAGTACATTTACCTGATCCATATGAGCATTAGGAAGCTTCTCGATAAGTATGGAATGACCCAGTGATCGAATGGTCAAGCCATGTATGGGTTGAGGCATTTGGTTGGTGGAAATGGGCTATGGGTTACGATTATCAACAGTTGACATGGCCATGGCTCATTGGGTTGTAATTGTCGGTCAGCACCGCCCACCCTCTCACCCCCATAGCAGTCCATTAAGTGATTGGTACCGACGGCCCTGTGGGAGATGCGTTCATGATACATAATTGAGACAAATTCATGCGATAAATGTCGGCTGGTCACGTAAAACGTAAACGGATGACACATGGTTACACACACTTAGGAGCGTGCTAACTAATTTATCAGCGTTTGTTGCCGTGTCCACAGTGATGGTGCAAATCTGAGAGGAATGCAAGATCACCATCTTGTGCAAAATATTACAACTGTAAATACTTTAAACATAACCTGAAAAATAAAAAATATAATAACATAAATAAAATGCGCATAGATTTTCATCATTAAAAAAGATATACTGATAGTCATTTACTTACTTAAAGTAGAATTCATAAGTTAATTTATGAATAAACTTTCTATTTAACTCGGTAAAGGCAGGTATCAATATTTTAAGCAAGCAAATGAAAAATAGGGATTAACCAGTGCTTTTTCAATAAAGATTGCATTTAGCAGACTATAAAGCACAATAATTCCCGCTGTAATGTGAACAGGAATGACTCCAGAATGCATTATGTACAACACTGAATGATTCTGCATGAATGACTAACTCTCCCATGGGTGGCACGACTCGGTTGCTACTTCAGGGTGGCGGTAGAGAGTCGACATCTTTAATATTCTACTCAGACTCGGATTGAATTTCGCAGTTTTTGTTCCAGTGCAAATTTTGACATTTCAATATACAGAGTCACCGAACAGCTCATTTGAATATTGTCAAGTTATTCTATTGTTAATGGAGGCGACTACTGCTTTGAAACTTGCCGTATTGGAAAAAAAGTGAAAACTTTCGGCGATAGGAAGGCAATTCACATGGTGTGCATATGCATTAAGAATTATTCTGTGCCATTTACAGACGATACATTTCTCTCCATATCAAAAGCTTGTCAATCACCAACTTCTAAAATGATTTATTCATTGCAAAAAAATAAATAAATAAATAAATAATGGAAATAATTGACAAAACTATGTCTCAATATTCCTCTCTAATACGCACCACCGAGCAACCAAAGTAACTTTGCAACTTTGATCAGATCATTAAGCGTAATATGCCATAATTATGTTAATTCTACCCCAAACTGATAACATATTGAGCTGTAAATTGCTTCTTGCAGATGCCCAAGAGATTTCACTCAAAGCCCCTAAATGAAGAGGTTACCCGCTCTGCCCTCTACAGCCGAGTGAATGCACATGACACTCTTGCACCCAGCCACAAACCACCACTCATCCATAAAAAAACTCATTTACATTTTGTCACAGACTAGCCCCAAACCCTCATCAAATCATCAAAAGAAGAAATCCCAAGGGACTCACCTTACGGGAATATTCCACTCCGAAACAACCGGGAAAATAGTAGCAGCATCCCATTTCGGCGTCTCCATCCATAAGGAGTTTTTCAGCAGGGAAGAAGTCTGACGTCCTCTCAGATTCCCAAATGCATGTACACTATCAGTTTCTCCTCCAGGGCTTCCAGTAAAAAAGCGGGCGTCCTTCTTCGCCGACTCGCCCTGCCGCAGACAGACTCTGCTCTCCCCGCAAAACAAACACACGCAGGTTTTTTAGCTGTGTAACCCTGATTCAGGCCTGCCTTTGAAATGCTCTCCAGCCCACAACACAGACGGCTTTCATTATCTGCAGAGTCGCAGCGAGGCCTAGCTTTAAAAGCTACTGATTTCTTTTCTCCTTTAGCCTCCCACACAAAGGAAGGGCAGTTTGTAAATTACTTGCTCGTTTCAGCCCAACAAAAGGTACTTTCATTGAAACAGCCCCCCCTCCTTCCATTTGATTTTGCTCAAATTTGATTACAAGGATTGAAAAAAGGAGAAGAAAAAAGAGGAAAACAGAAAAAAAACTGATGGCGTCCGCATTCAGCGCCTTGAATGGCTTTATCTGGGTGCCTTTTTAAACTGTGGCAAATCCACGAGCGTTTCAGTCGGCTCCGGAAAAAGAACTTGACAAAAATGATCGGTTTGTCATTTCTCTTAAGGAAAAGCGCAAAGAAACGCTTCAGCCCTCCTTTTCATCCACGCTATCGCTCGACCGGATCAAAAATCATGAAGATTAGGTATTTCATTAGAAATTATAGCTGGGTATGGAATAGGCTGTCATATTAATAGCAACCTGCCTGTGGCCCTTCACCATGTGCAATTCACCTAGACAATAGACTTGGGGGGACCATATATTGAACCTCTGAATCAAGCCTGATCAATTTTCCATCATCGAGACGTTTAACAAAGACGTCGTTGCGCGGTCGGCCTGCCGAGAGCCCCCACCTTCGCCCCAAAACAGTTTCAAAGTAAACTACACGCACATTCTCCTTCACAAAAAGACGCATTCTTTTCTCCGGAGAAAGGAAAGCGACGTGGGCTATAATTCTGTTTCTATGGCCCGATGGGCATTTCAGCATGCGCTTGTTTTTCAGCTGTAGATAATTACAGGCTGTGGCAGTCGCAAGAAGAAGTGGGAACAAATGGAGTGTTGGGCTGTGTTATTTTCGTGCTTGTATTGAGACGCTTTCAGCTCCAACTGAAGATTCAAGATTCAGGCCTGCCAAAAACACGTCACCAAGTGCAGAAACTTCAGCAATGGTCCATAATATTGTCATACTTGTTCATACTTTTGAAAGTTAAGAAATATTAAGTATCGGTATGGGCAGAAAATCACTGAATAATTGGATATCGGTATCAGTGGAGACATTTTGAATCAGTTTTAAGATTAGATTAAATCACAGACTTATCTCATCTATACAACTTGATTCGTTTTGAATCGATTTTGATACATTTGAAAAATGAGATGTTCTGAGTATATTGTTCTTTGTATACATGGGGAAATAACAACTGTAACAAACTGTATTTAGCAATTCTTAGCAGTTGCAGGCAAGAGCTCTCACAATATCGAATATTCACGTCATGGTTATCGTGGCCAGTATAATTTGCTGTAACAATGTTATCACTGTATCTTTTTGTTATGAACAAATAACGCTATATCAAAATGAATCTTTCATTTGGTTAATTTTTAATTGAATATTTAAAAAAAGCTATAATATAGCCCCACATCTAACTCCACCCCAGATATAACAGTCACCTTGCACAGAACCATAATGTACTAAAAACACAAAAGTATAATAGTTTATGAATTACCATGAGATTGTACCACAGACTTAACCACGTTTTTCAGTAATATTACCCTAGTAATTTACAGACTGCTGTTTTAAAGTTTAACCGTAATCATTAAGATGTGAAAAAAGTAGTGGTGTAGAGACATGACATACAACATAACTAAAAGCGCTAGCTATTTGTTCAAGTTTTAATGATGTCACACTAATAAAGGTCCCATGAAAAATGTTTTAGTATAAATATGTGTCTTGAGTGTCATGATCCTGCCTCTCCTTGTCTTGGTTTTCGAGTCTTGTGGCAGGATCATGTCAGTCCCATGTGTTTTGTGTGGAGAAAGAGCATTGTTTTGGTTTGAGAAGCCATGCTCTCTCTCCGGTGTCACGTCCTTTAGTCCCC
>NC_136776.1:9619429-9678429 GCF_947034865.1 Barbatula barbatula | reverse complement strand
CACTGATTCACTTTGTCACAAAATGCAGTTTTCAGCTCAGAAAGCTTGTTTCTGACATTCTAACAGCTCAATTAGAGCATTTTAGTAATGAACAGTGTTCTTTGTCAAAACTGACATTCTCATCATCCACGGATGCTTTTTGTCACAAAATGCAGTTTTCAGCTCAGAAAGCTTGTTTCTGACATTCTAACAGCTCAATTAGAGCATTTTAGTAATGAACAGTGTTCTTTGTCAAAACTGACATTCTCATCATCCACGGATGCTTTTTGTCACAAAATGCAGTTTTCAGCTCAGAAAGCTTGTTTCTGACATTCTAACAGCTCAATTGGAGCATTTCAGTAATGAACAGTGTTCTTTGTCAAAACTGACATTCTCATCATCCACTGATGAACTATGTCACAAAATGCAGTTCTCAGCTCAGAAAGCTTGTTTCTGACATTCTAACAGCTCAATTCGAGCATTTCAGTAATGAACAGTGTTCTTTGTCAAAACTGACATTCTCATCATCCACTGATTCACTTTGTCACAAAATGCAGTTTTCAGCTCAGAAAGCTTGTTTCTGACATTCTAACAGCTCAATTAGAGCATTTTAGTAATGATCAGTGTTCTTTGTCAAAACTGACATTCTCATCATCCACTGATGCTTTTTGTCACCAAATGCAGTTTTCAGCTCAGAAAGCTTGTTTCTGACATTCTAACAGCTCAATTGGAGCATTTTAGTAATGATCAGTGTTCTTTGTCAAAACTGACATTCTCATCATCCACTGATGCTTTTTGTCACAAAATGCAGTTTTCAGCTCAGAAAGCTTGTTTCTGATATTTTAACAGCTCAATTAGAGCATTTTAGTAATGAACAGTGTTCTTTGTCAAAACTGACATTCTCATCATCCACTGATGCACTTTGTCACAAAATGCAGTTTTATGCTCAGAAAGCTTGTTTCTGACATTCTAACAGCTCAATTAGAGCATTTTTGTAATGATCAGTGTTCTTTGTCAAAAGTGACATTCTCATCATCCACTGATTCACTTTGTCACAAAATGCAGTTCTCAGCTCAGAAAGCTTGTTTCTGACATTCTAACAGCTCAATTAGAGCATTTTAGTAATGAACAGTGTTCTTTGTCAAAACTGACATTCTCATCATCCACTGATGCTTTTTGTCACAAAATGCAGTTCTCAGCTCAGAAAGCTTGTTTCTGACATTCTAACAGCTCAATTAGAGCATTTTAGTAATGAACAGTGTTCTTTGTCAAAACTTACATTCTCATCATCCACTGATGCACTTTGTCAAATAAATGCTGTTTTCAGCTCAGAAAGCTTGTTTCTGACATTCTAACAGCTCAATTGGAGCATTTAAGTGATGATCAGTGTTTTTTGTCAAAACTGACATTCTCATCATCCACTGATTCACTTTGTCACAAAATGCAGTTTTCAGCTCAGAAAGCTTGTTTCTGACATTCTAACAGCTCAATTAGAGCATTTTAGTAATGAACAGTGTTCTTTGTCAAAACTGACATTCTCATCATCCACGGATGCTTTTTGTCACAAAATGCAGTTTTCAGCTCAGAAAGCTTGTTTCTGACATTCTAACAGCTCAATTAGAGCATTTTAGTAATGAACAGTGTTCTTTGTCAAAACTGACATTCTCATCATCCACTGATGAACTATGTCACAAAATGCAGTTCTCAGCTCAGAAAGCTTGTTTCTGACATTCTAACAGCTCAATTGGAGCATTTCAGTAATGAACAGTGTTCTTTGTCAAAACTGACATTCTCATCGTCCACTGATTCACTTTGTCACAAAATGCAGTTTTCAGCTCAGAAAGCTTGTTTCTGATATTTTAACAGCTCAATTAGAGCATTTTAGTAATGAACAGTGTTCTTTGTCAAAACTGACATTCTCATCATCCACTGATGCTTTTTGTCACCAAATGCAGTTTTCAGCTCAGAAAGCTTGTTCCCTTTCGAGGGAACTCTACACTGCGTCAATGTTGACACTTTGGGGAACGCCAGCAGCGTGACGCATCTGAATACGTTGTGTGAAACTAATCTCGCGACTTATCGTCGCGCCGCGATTTATCGTCGCGCCGCGATGACGTCACTATGACGTCACGAGTGACGCGCGGCACCGGAAGGTATAAATAGGAAGCGGACGCAATGCAAATCAGCTTCTGCCATTTCAGCAAAGCGCTCTGTGTGTGTGAAGTTTATTGTCTGTTTGTTTACGACGTTGTCTAGATTGTTTATTGAAGACTTTATTAGAAATGAGTAGACAAAAGACCTTTAAGCCATGTGTTTCCCCTTGTCCTCGTTTTATTACGGGTGGGGATACACATGAACTCTGTGTTGAGTGTTTGGGATTTGAGCATGCTAAGGCAGCTCTTAAGGGGGATCCCTGTGAACATTGTTTGTGGCTATCACTAAAAACACTCAACTCTCGTGCTGCTTTGTTTGATGAGTCAGGCAAAATTCGCCAGCCTCACGGATCGGGACCCGCTACTGCCGAGGCAGCGCGGCGTCTCCGTTCGTGGGGCTCGCAGATGGATGTTTATGAGGGTGTTGAGACGGCTTCGGCCTTTTCTCAACCCCCCAGTTCCATTGCCTCTGGAAGGGATACGGGAGCCCGCATGGCGGCTTCTCCCGCCCCATCCAGAAGCCCAACGCACTGCTCTAGCTCTGAGGAGTTAGAGAGTGTTGGTTTTCATGCACGGGACCTAGATGAGCCCAATGAAATTCCCCTTTCCCCTGGGTATGAGGAGCTGTTAGAGGTTGTTGGCCGGGCGGTAGCCAGACTTGGCATTGACTGGCCCACAGAGCAACAAGAAGTTTTGTCTGTCAGTAAATTGGATGAAAGATTCTTGGAAAAGCGGGTACAACCTCAGCGTCGGGGGTTGCCTTTTTTCCCCGATTTACACTCAGAGGTGTCCAAATCGTGGAAAAAACCATACTCTTCTCGCATTTCTTCCACATCCACGAATTTTTCGAATGTGTTAGGGGCTAGAGATAAGGGGTATGGCATGATGCCAAGGGTAGAAGATACGTTGGCCGTGTATCTTTCACCAGATTCGGCATCATCTTTGAAGTCCCCGACATTGCCCTCCAAACCATGTAGAGTGACATCTAATTTGGTAGGCAAGGCATATATGGCTTCAGGTCGGGCTGGATCATGCCTACACACCATGGGTCTATTGCAGGCATACCAGGCCGACTTGCTGGGGGATATTAAAGAGGGCGAGGTAATAGATCCAAGTCTGCTCAACGAGTTGAGAACAGCAGCAGATCTTACTCTTCGGGCCACTAAGGAGACAGCCCAAGCTGTTGGGCGCTCCATGTCAGCACTGGTAGCCACAGAGAGACACCTGTGGGTAAATCTGTCAGGCATTAAGGAGAGAGATAAAACTGTGCTGCTTGATGCACCTCTCTCCTCGGAAGGCCTCTTTGGTGGTGCGGTCGAGACAGTTGTTGACCGTTTCCAGGAGACAAAACGCCAGGCTGCTGCGTTTCATAAGTATTTACCTCTCCGCTCTTATCCCCAGGGGTCTGCAGTCCAAGGACAGCCCCAGCCATCTACAAGCTCCTCATATAGGCAGCAGCAGAAACAGAGTGTAGCTACTCGAACCCCCCCTCAGAGAGCTTGGGGGTCGAGGCAGCAACCTCCTAAACCTGCTAGGCAGGCGAAGCCGGATCTGAGGACTGTCATCGTCTCAAACCGGAAGGCTGCTGCAAAGAGGTCCTGATGGGTTTTCAGGACATCCGAGGGCGGCTCCTCTTGGAGGACTGAAAAGTTCGATCCTTCCAAGAAGTCCTCAGAAAATCTTTACGTTAACCCTGCCGTCCAAGACGTTTCGGGGCACGTTAGTTTCTATTACATGGAATCATCAGAGTCTACCCGAAGATGATGTAGACCTAGTGAATCTGCAAATAAAATCAACAGTCCGACCATTCCCTGCCGGTCAGCCGCTTCAGGGCATCGGGCTTCACACAACCGACATCAATGTCGAGAGGTTGACCCCTTAGCATACCTTTCTCCACGAGTGGAGAAAGCTTTACAAATTCTAATGGGGTAGTAGAAGGGTAAGAGTTGTCTCTCTTGGTGAAAGGGGCCATAGAATATGTTCCCCCCCATGAGAGTCAGATCGGCTTTAAACAGCCGGTACTTCACAGTCGGAAGAAGGATGGAGGGCTGAGGCCCATTTTTATATCTGAGAAATCTCAACAAATCTGAAGAGATACAAGCTCAAGATACTCACTGTCCCTATTATTGTGGCCGGAATCAGATCAGAAGACTGGTTAACCACAATAGTGCTGAAATTTGCATACTTCCACACTCTTATCCTTCCTCAATATCGGAAGTTTCTCAGGTTTGCTTTCGGGGGCAAAGCTTACCTATATCGAGTTCTTCCATACGGCCTTGTTCTTTCCTCACGCACCTTTACAAAATGCATGGATTCAGCCCTTGCTCCTTTGAGACTTCAAGGGATCCATATACTAAATTACATAGACAACTGGTTAATATTAGTTCAGTTTCACAATATGGCGATTCGACATTGAGATCTCGTTCTCGACCATATGAAGCGTGGGGGGTTACGGCTCAATGCCAGAAAGAGCAACTAAACTCCTCAATAGAGGTAGTATAGGATTCGGTCACGATGCAGGCACGATTGTCCCCTGCACGTGTCGGATAGATCCTGACAGCGGTGTCCAGGATCAAGTAAGGTCATGCTTACACTGTCAAGCATTTCTGTGAATTTTTTGGTCTAATGGCGGCAGCGTCCAACGTGATTCCTTTGGCCTCCTGCACATGAGATCTTTACAGTGGTGGCTAAAAGGCAAAAGGTTTTCCTCGAGAGGTAACCCGTTCTGTATGATCAGGTTAACGCGCAGATGCCTTCGTTTCCTGGTTATATGGAAGAATCCTTGGTTTCTCAATCAAGGGTTGAAATTGGAGTGCAGCATCACCAACTGCACAAATATTGCCTGGAGATTAGCTGTACTACAAGTACTGAGGTACTTCCTTCCAGTCCTTAGAGGCCATCATGTTCTTATCAACAGAATACGACAGTTCTCTTACATAAATCTTCAAGGGGGCCTGAGACTACGCCCTCTCTACAGACTGGCGCACTAGGTTCTCCTATGGGCCCAGGAGAAGTTTACATCGCTCAGGGCAGTGTACATCCCTGGAGTCCAGAATGTGGGAGCAGACAAGCTGTCAAGGCAGGGGCTGAGGCCCGGGGGAGAGGAGACTCCATCGACCTGTTTGCGTCCCAAGAGACGTTTCATTGTCCTCTGTGGTCTTCATTTACACGCCAAGCTCCGTTGGGACTGGACGCCCTGGTACAGACATTGCCACAACGGCATCTGTAAGCTTTCCCTCCGATCGCTCTGCTCCCAGGACTTCTAGAAAGAGTCCGACATACATTAAAGTGTATGTGGCAGCTATCTCGGCCTGTCACCCCCTATACCCGAGGGTTCTCTGGGGAGACATCCCTTAGCTGTTCGGTTCCTGCATGGAACCATGAGGATGAGGCCTTCATCTCAGGTGAAAGTTCCTGCTCTAGACTGTGATTCTAGAAGGGCTTTCCCAGATGCTTTTTAAGGCCATTGACTCTAGCTGGGACATTCATTTATCCCTCAAGCTAGCCTGTCTGGTAGTCATTACCTCTCTTTGGAGGGTAGGCGACCTTCAAGCTTTATCAGCTTCTCAATCTGGTTTGGAGTTAGCTCCAGGCTTTTCATCCTCCACCTCACGAGATAGCGGATACCGAAGGTAATAATTGTCATGCCCTGTCTGGGCGTTAGAAGAATATGTGCGCAGGTCTTCTTTATGACAAAATTCTCACAGACTGTTGGTCTGTTTTGGACCTCGTAACAGAGGTCAACCAACCTCTAAGCAGCCCATTTGTAAATGGATGGTAGAGGCAATTTCTTTAGCTTACGAGGTGCGTGGAATACCTTCACCTCTGCTAGTAAGGGCACATTCAACTCGGAGTATGGCTTCCTCGCGGGCCCTTCTGTCGGGCGTCTATGCAGGATGTTTATATGGTACTACAAACTGGACCTCTTTTCTTTACCTGGAACCCAGGCACTTTTGTCCTGAGATGTGCGTGGACACCTTCACACTTGGACAGACACAATGCATTATGGCGTAGTGGGCATTTCGTTCCCCAAAGTGTCAACATTGACGCAGTGTAGAGTTCCCTCGAAAGGGAACGTCTCAGGTTACGACTGTAACCGTAGTTCCCTGAGACAGGGAACGAGACACTGCGTCGTTGTGCCATAACTCCCTGTGCCTGGAGCATTTGCTTCAATAATTTTGCAGAAGCTGATTTGCATTGCGTCCGCTTCCTATTTATACCTTCCGGTGCCGCGCGTCACTCGTGACGTCATAGTGACGTCATCGCGGCGCGACGATAAATCGCGGCGCGACGATAAGTCGCGAGATTAGTTTCACACAACGTATTCAGATGCGTCACGCTGCTGGCGTTCCCCAAAGTGTCAACATTGACGCAGTGTCTCGTTCCCTGTCTCAGGGAACTACGGTTACAGTCGTAACCTGAGACGTTTCTGACATTCTAACAGCTCAATTGGAGCATTTTAGTAATGATCAGTGTTCTTTGTCAAAACTGACATTCTCATCATCCACTGATGCTTTTTGTCACAAAATGCAGTTCTCAGCTCAGAAAGCTTGTTTCTGACATTCTAACAGCTCAATTAGAGCATTTTAGTAATGAACAGTGTTCTTTGTCAAAACTGACATTCTCATCATCCACTGATGCACTTTGTCAAATAAATGCTGTTTTCAGCTCAGAAAGCTTGTTTCTGACATTCTAACAGCTCAATTGGAGCATTTTAGTAATGAACAGTGTTCTTTGTCAAAACTGACATTCTCATCATCCACTGATGAACTATGTCACAAAATGCAGTTCTCAGCTCAGAAAGCTTGTTTCTGACATTCTAACAGCTCAATTGGAGCATTTCAGTAATGAACAGTGTTCTTTGTCAAAACTGACATTCTCATCATCCACTGATTCACTTTGTCACAAAATGCAGTTTTCAGCTCAGAAAGCTTGTTTCTGACATTCTAACAGCTCAATTAGAGCATTTTAGTAATGATCAGTGTTCTTTGTCAAAACTGACATTCTCATCATCCACTGATGCTTTTTGTCACCAAATGCAGTTTTCAGCTCAGAAAGCTTGTTTCTGACATTCTAACAGCTCAATTGGAGCATTTTAGTAATGATCAGTGTTCTTTGTCAAAACTGACATTCTCATCATCCACTGATGCTTTTTGTCACAAAATGCAGTTTTCAGCTCAGAAAGCTTGTTTCTGATATTTTAACAGCTCAATTAGAGCATTTTAGTAATGAACAGTGTTCTTTGTCAAAACTGACATTCTCATCATCCACTGATGCACTTTGTCACAAAATGCAGTTTTATGCTCAGAAAGCTTGTTTCTGACATTCTAACAGCTCAATTAGAGCATTTTTGTAATGATCAGTGTTCTTTGTCAAAAGTGACATTCTCATCATCCACTGATTCACTTTGTCACAAAATGCAGTTCTCAGCTCAGAAAGCTTGTTTCTGACATTCTAACAGCTCAATTAGAGCATTTTAGTAATGAACAGTGTTCTTTGTCAAAACTGACATTCTCATCATCCACTGATGCTTTTTGTCACAAAATGCAGTTCTCAGCTCAGAAAGCTTGTTTCTGACATTCTAACAGCTCAATTAGAGCATTTTAGTAATGAACAGTGTTCTTTGTCAAAACTGACATTCTCATCATCCACTGATGCACTTTGTCAAATAAATGCTGATTTCAGCTCAGAAAGCTTGTTTCTGACATTCTAACAGCTCAATTGGAGCATTTAAGTGATGATCAGTGTTCTTTGTCAAAACTGACATTCTCATCATCCACTGATGCTTTTTGTCACAAAATGCAGTTCTCAGCTCAGAAAGCTTGTTTCTGACATTCTAACAGCTCAATTAGAGCATTTTAGTAATGAACAGTGTTCTTTGTCAAAACTGACATTCTCATCATCCACTGATGCACTTTGTCAAATAAATGCTGTTTTCAGCTCAGAAAGCTTGTTTCTGACATTCTAACAGCTCAATTGGAGCATTTTAGTAATGATCAGTGTTCTTTGTCAAAACTGACATTCTCATCATCCACTGATGAACTATGTCACAAAATGCAGTTCTCAGCTCAGAAAGCTTGTTTCTGACATTCTAACAGCTCAATTGGAGCATTTTAGTAATGAACAGTGTTCTTTGTCAAAACTGACATTCTCATCATCCACTGATGAACTATGTCACAAAATGCAGTTCTCAGCTCAGAAAGCTTGTTTCTGACATTCTAACAACTCAAATGGAGCATTTTAGTAATGATCAGTGTTCTTTGTCAAAACTGACATTCTCATCATCCACTGATGCTTTTTGTCACAAAATGCAGTTTTCAGCTCAGAAAGCTTGTTTCTGACATTCTAACAGCTCAATTAGAGCATTTTAGTAATGAACAGTGTTCTTTGTCAAAACTGACATTCTCATCATCCACTGATGAACTATGTCACAAAATGCAGTTCTCAGCTCAGAAAGCTTGTTTCTGACATTCTAACAGCTCAATTGGAGCATTTTAGTGATGATCAGTGTTTATTGTCAAAACTGACATTCTCATCATCCACTGATTCACTTTGTCACAAAATGCAGTTTTCAGCTCAGAAAGCTTGTTTCTGACATTCTAACAGCTCAATTAGAGCATTTTAGTAATGAACAGTGTTCTTTGTCAAAACTGACATTCTCATCATCCACGGATGCTTTTTGTCACAAAATGCAGTTTTCAGCTCAGAAAGCTTGTTTCTGACATTCTAACAGCTCAATTAGAGCATTTTAGTAATGAACAGTGTTCTTTGTCAAAACTGACATTCTCATCATCCACGGATGCTTTTTGTCACAAAATGCAGTTTTCAGCTCAGAAAGCTTGTTTCTGACATTCTAACAGCTCAATTGGAGCATTTCAGTAATGAACAGTGTTCTTTGTCAAAACTGACATTCTCATCATCCACTGATGAACTATGTCACAAAATGCAGTTCTCAGCTCAGAAAGCTTGTTTCTGACATTCTAACAGCTCAATTGGAGCATTTCAGTAATGAACAGTGTTCTTTGTCAAAACTGACATTCTCATCATCCACTGATTCACTTTGTCACAAAATGCAGTTTTAAGCTCAGAAAGCTTGTTTCTGACATTCTAACAGCTCAATTAGAGCATTTTAGTAATGATCAGTGTTCTTTGTCAAAACTGACATTCTCATCATCCACTGATGCTTTTTGTCACCAAATGCAGTTTTCAGCTCAGAAAGCTTGTTTCTGACATTCTAACAGCTCAATTAGAGCATTTTTGTAATGATCAGTGTTCTTTGTCAAAAGTGACATTCTCATCATCCACTGATTCACTTTGTCACAAAATGCAGTTCTCAGCTCAGAAAGCTTGTTTCTGACATTCTAACAGCTCAATTAGAGCATTTTAGTAATGAACAGTGTTCTTTGTCAAAACTGACATTCTCATCATCCACTGATGCTTTTTGTCACAAAATGCAGTTCTCAGCTCAGAAAGCTTGTTTCTGACATTCTAACAGCTCAATTAGAGCATTTTAGTAATGAACAGTGTTCTTTGTCAAAACTTACATTCTCATCATCCACTGATGCACTTAGTCAAATAAATGCTGTTTTCAGCTCAGAAAGCTTGTTTCTGACATTCTAACAGCTCAATTGGAGCATTTAAGTGATGATCAGTGTTTTTTGTCAAAACTGACATTCTCATCATCCACTGATTCACTTTGTCACAAAATGC
The DNA here is from genome assembly GCF_947034865.1 of Barbatula barbatula. NCBI lineage: Eukaryota > Metazoa > Chordata > Actinopteri > Cypriniformes > Nemacheilidae > Barbatula > Barbatula barbatula. Next base: position 9,668,587 of record NC_136776.1, on the reverse strand, counting down.
AGTTTTCAGCTCAGAAAGCTTGTTTCTGACATTCTAACAGCTCAATTAGAGCATTTTAGTAATGAACAGTGTTCTTTGTCAAAACTGACATTCTCATCATCCACGGATGCTTTTTGTCACAAAATGCAGTTTTCAGCTCAGAAAGCTTGTTTCTGACATTCTAACAGCTCAATTAGAGCATTTTAGTAATGAACAGTGTTCTTTGTCAAAACTGACATTCTCATCATCCACGGATGCTTTTTGTCACAAAATGCAGTTTTCAGCTCAGAAAGCTTGTTTCTGACATTCTAACAGCTCAATTGGAGCATTTCAGTAATGAACAGTGTTCTTTGTCAAAACTGACATTCTCATCATCCACTGATGAACTATGTCACAAAATGCAGTTCTCAGCTCAGAAAGCTTGTTTCTGACATTCTAACAGCTCAATTGGAGCATTTCAGTAATGAACAGTGTTCTTTGTCAAAACTGACATTCTCATCGTCCACTGATTCACTTTGTCACAAAATGCAGTTTTCAGCTCAGAAAGCTTGTTTCTGATATTTTAACAGCTCAATTAGAGCATTTTAGTAATGAACAGTGTTCTTTGTCAAAACTGACATTCTCATCATCCACTGATGCTTTTTGTCACCAAATGCAGTTTTCAGCTCAGAAAGCTTGTTTCTGACATTCTAACAGCTCAATTGGAGCATTTTAGTAATGATCAGTGTTCTTTGTCAAAACTGACATTCTCATCATCCACTGATGCTTTTTGTCACAAAATGCAGTTCTCAGCTCAGAAAGCTTGTTTCTGACATTCTAACAGCTCAATTAGAGCATTTTAGTAATGAAACAGTGTTCTTTGTCAAAACTGACATTCTCATCATCCACTGATGAAATATGTCACAAAATGCAGTTCTCAGCTCAGAAAGCTTGTTTCTGACATTCTAACAGCTCAATTGGAGCATTTTAGTAATGATCAGTGTTCTTTGTCAAAACTGACATTCTCATCATCCACTGATGCTTTTTGTCACAAAATGCAGTTCTCAGCTCAGAAAGCTTGTTTCTGACATTCTAACAGCTCAATTAGAGCATTTTAGTAATGAACAGTGTTCTTTGTCAAAACTGACATTCTCATCATCCACTGATGCACTTTGTCAAATAAATGCTGTTTTCAGCTCAGAAAGCTTGTTTCTGACAATCTAACAGCTCAATTGGAGCATTTTAGTAATGATCAGTGTTCTTTGTCAAAACTGACATTCTCATCATCCACTGATGAACTTTGTCACAAAATGCAGTTCTCAGCTCAGAAAGCTTGTTTCTGACATTCTAACAGCTCAATTAGAGCATTTTAGTAATGAACAGTGTTCTTTGTCAAAACTGACATTTTCATCATCCACTGATGCACTATGTCACAAAATGCAGTTCTCGGCTCAGAAAGCTTGTTTCTGACATTCTAACAGCTCAATTAGAGCATTTTAGTAATGATCAGTGTTCTTTGTCAAAAGTGACATTCTCATCATCCACTGATTCACTTTGTCACAAAATGCAGTTCTCAGCTCAGAAAGCTTGTTTCTGACATTCTAACAGCTCAATTAGAGCATTTTAGTAATGAAACAGTGTTCTTGGTCAAAAGTGACATTCTCATCATCCACTGATGCACTATGTCACAAAATGCAGTTCTCAGCTCAGAAAGCTTGTTTCTGACATTCTAACAGCTCAATTAGAGCCTTTTAGCAATGATCAGTGTTCTTTGTCAAAAGTGACATTCTCATCATCCACTGATTCACTTTGTCACAAAATGCACTTTGTCTCAGCTCAGAAAGCTTGTTTCTGACATTCTAACAGCTCAATTAGAGCATTTTAGTAATGAACAGTGTTCTTTGTCAAAACTGACATTCTCATCATCCACTGATGAACTATGTCACAAAATGCATTTCTCAGCTCAGAAAGCTTGTTTCTGACATTCTAACAGCTCAATTGGAGCATTTCAGTAATGAACAGTGTTCTTTGTCAAAACTGACATTCTCATCATCCACTGATTCACTTTGTCACAAAATGCAGTTTTCAGCTCAGAAAGCTTGTTTCTGACATTCTAACAGCTCAATTAGAGCATTTTAGTAATGATCAGTGTTCTTTGTCAAAACTGACATTCTCATCATCCACTGATGCTTTTTGTCACAAAATGCAGTTTTCAGCTCAGAAAGCTTGTTTCTGACATTCTAACAGCTCAATTGGAGCATTTTAGTAATGATCAGTGTTCTTTGTCAAAACTGACATTCTCATCATCCACTGATGCTTTTTGTCACAAAATGCAGTTTTCAGCTCAGAAAGCTTGTTTCTGATATTTTAACAGCTCAATTAGAGCATTTTAGTAATGATCAGTGTTCTTTGTCAAAACTGACATTCTCATCATCCACTGATGCTTTTTGTCACAAAATGCAGTTTTCAGCTCAGAAAGCTTGTTTCTGACATTCTAACAGCTCAATTGGAGCATTTTAGTAATGAACAGTGTTCTTTGTCAAAACTGACATTCTCATCATCCACTGATGAACTATGTCACAAAATGCATTTCTCAGCTCAGAAAGCTTGTTTCTGACATTCTAACAGCTCAATTGGAGCATTTCAGTAATGAACAGTGTTCTTTGTCAAAACTGACATTCTCATCATCCACTGATTCACTTTGTCACAAAATGCAGTTTTCAGCTCAGAAAGCTTGTTTCTGACATTCTAACAGCTCAATTGGAGCATTTTAGTAATGATCAGTGTTCTTTGTCAAAACTGACATTCTCATCATCCACTGATGCTTTTTGTCACAAAATGCATTTCTCAGCTCAGAAAGCTTGTTTCTGACATTCTAACAGCTCAGTTGTAGCATTTCAGTAATGAACAGTGTTCTTTGTCAAAACTGACATTCTCATCATCCACTGATTCACTTTGTCACAAAATGCAGTTTTCAGCTCAGAAAGCTTGTTTCTGACATTCTAACAGCTCAATTAGAGCATTTTAGTAATGATCAGTGTTCTTTGTCAAAACTGACATTCTCATCATCCACTGATGCTTTTTGTCACAAAATGCAGTTTTCAGCTCAGAAAGCTTGTTTCTGACATTCTAACAGCTCAATTAGAGCATTTTAGTAATGAACAGTGTTCTTTGTCAAAACTGACATTCTCATCATCCACTGATGAACTATGTCACAAAATGCAGTTCTCAGCTCAGAAAGCTTGTTTCTGACATTCTAACAGCTCAATTGGAGCATTTTAGTAATGATCAGTGTTCTTTGTCAAAACTGATATTCTCATCATCCACTGATGCTTTTTGTCACAAAATGCAGTTTTCAGCTCAGAAAGCTTGTTTCTGACATTCTAACAGCTCAATTAGAGCATTTTAGTAATGAACAGTGTTCTTTGTCAAAACTGACATTCTCATCATCCACTGATGCACTTTGTCGCAAAATGCAGTTTTATGCTCAGAAAGCTTGTTTCTGACATTCTAATAGCTCCATTAGAGCATTTTAGTAATGATCAGTGTTCTTTGTCAAAAGTGACATTCTCATCATCCACTGATTCACTTTGTCACAAAATGCAGTTCTCAGCTCAGAAAGCTTGTTTCTGACATTCTAACAGCTCAATTAGAGCATTTTTAGTAATGAACAGTGTTCTTTGTCAAAACTGACATTCTCATCATCCACTGATGAACTATGTCACAAAATGCAGTTCTCAGCTCAGAAAGCTTGTTTCTGACATTCTAACAGCTCAATTGGAGCATTTTAGTGATGATCAGTGTTCTTTGTCAAAACTGACATTCTCATCATCCACTGATTCACTTTGTCACAAAATGCAGTTTTCAGCTCAGAAAGCTTGTTTCTGACATTCTAACAGCTCAATTGGAGCATTTCAGTAATGAACAGTGTTCTTTGTCAAAACTGACATTCTCATCATCCACTGATGAACTATGTCACAAAATGCAGTTCTCAGCTCAGAAAGCTTGTTTCTGACATTCTAACAACTCAAATGGAGCATTTTAGTAATGATCAGTGTTCTTTGTCAAAACTGACATTCTCATCATCCACTGATGCTTTTTGTCACAAAATGCAGTTTTCAGCTCAGAAAGCTTGTTTCTGACATTCTAACAGCTCAATTAGAGCATTTTAGTAATGAACAGTGTTCTTTGTCAAAACTGACATTCTCATCATCCACGGATGCTTTTTGTCACAAAATGCAGTTTTCAGCTCAGAAAGCTTGTTTCTGACATTCTAACAGCTCAATTGGAGCATTTCAGTAATGAACAGTGTTCTTTGTCAAAACTGACATTCTCATCATCCACTGATGAACTATGTCACAAAATGCAGTTCTCAGCTCAGAAAGCTTGTTTCTGACATTCTAACAGCTCAATTGGAGCATTTCAGTAATGAACAGTGTTCTTTGTCAAAACTGACATTCTCATCATCCACTAATTCACTTTGTCACAAAATGCAGTTTTCAGCTCAGAAAGCTTGTTTCTGACATTCTAACAGCTCAATTAGAGCATTTTAGTAATGATCAGTGTTCTTTGTCAAAACTGACATTCTCATCATCCACTGATGCTTTTTGTCACCAAATGCAGTTTTCAGCTCAGAAAGCTTGTTTCTGACATTCTAACAGCTCAATTGGAGCATTTTAGTAATGATCAGTGTTCTTTGTCAAAACTGACATTCTCATCATCCACTGATGCTTTTTGTCACAAAATGCAGTTTTCAGCTCAGAAAGCTTGTTTCTGATATTCTAACAGCTCAATTGGAGCATTTTAGTAATGATCAGTGTTCTTTGTCAAAACTGACATTCTCATCATCCACTGATGCTTTTTGTCACAAAATGCAGTTTTCAGCTCAGAAAGCTTGTTTCTGATATTTTAACAGCTCAATTAGAGCATTTTAGTAATGAACAGTGTTCTTTGTCAAAACTGACATTCTCATCATCCACTGATGCACTTTGTCACAAAATGCAGTTTTATGCTCAGAAAGCTTGTTTCTGACATTCTAACAGCTCAATTAGAGCATTTTTGTAATGATCAGTGTTCTTTGTCAAAAGTGACATTCTCATCATCCACTGATTCACTTTGTCACAAAATGCAGTTCTCAGCTCAGAAAGCTTGTTTCTGACATTCTAACAGCTCAATTAGAGCATTTTAGTAATGAACAGTGTTCTTTGTCAAAACTGACATTCTCATCATCCACTGATGCTTTTTGTCACAAAATGCAGTTCTCAGCTCAGAAAGCTTGTTTCTGACATTCTAACAGCTCAATTAGAGCATTTTAGTAATGAACAGTGTTCTTTGTCAAAACTGACATTCTCATCATCCACTGATGCACTTTGTCAAATAAATGCTGTTTTCAGCTCAGAAAGCTTGTTTCTGACATTCTAACAGCTCAATTGGAGCATTTTAGTAATGATCAGTGTTCTTTGTCAAAACTGACATTCTCATCATCCACTGATGAACTATGTCACAAAATGCAGTTCTCAGCTCAGAAAGCTTGTTTCTGACATTCTAACAGCTCAATTGGAGCATTTTAGTAATGAACAGTGTTCTTTGTCAAAACTGACATTCTCATCATCCACTGATGAACTATGTCACAAAATGCAGTTCTCAGCTCAGAAAGCTTGTTTCTGACATTCTAACAACTCAAATGGAGCATTTTAGTAATGATCAGTGTTCTTTGTCAAAACTGACATTCTCATCATCCACTGATGCTTTTTGTCACAAAATGCAGTTTTCAGCTCAGAAAGCTTGTTTCTGACATTCTAACAGCTCAATTAGAGCATTTTAGTAATGATCAGTGTTCTTTGTCAAAACTGACATTCTCATCATCCACTGATGCTTTTTGTCACAAAATGCAGTTTTCAGCTCAGAAAGCTTGTTTCTGACATTCTAACAGCTCAATTAGAGCATTTTAGTAATGAGCAGTGTTCTTTGTCAAAACTGACATTCCCATCATCCACTGATGAACTATGTCACAAAATGCAGTTCTCAGCTCAGAAAGCTTGTTTCTGACATTCTAACAGCTCAATTAGAGCATTTTAGTAATGAACAGTGTTCTTTGTCAAAACTGACATTCTCATCATCCACTGATGAACTATGTCACAAAATGCAGTTCTCAGCTCAGAAAGCTTGTTTCTGACATTCTAACAGCTCAATTGGAGCATTTTAGTGATGATCAGTGTTTTTTGTCAAAACTGACATTCTCATCATCCACTGATTCACTTTGTCACAAAATGCAGTTTTCAGCTCAGAAAGCTTGTTTCTGACATTCTAACAGCTCAATTAGAGCATTTTAGTAATGATCAGTGTTCTTTGTCAAAACTGACATTCTCATCATCCACTGATGCTTTTTGTCACCAAATGCAGTTTTCAGCTCAGAAAGCTTGTTTCTGACATTCTAACAGCTCAATTGGAGCATTTTAGTAATGATCAGTGTTCTTTGTCAAAACTGACATTCTCATCATCCACTGATGCTTTTTGTCACAAAATGCAGTTTTCAGCTCAGAAAGCTTGTTTCTGATATTTTAACAGCTCAATTAGAGCATTTTAGTAATGAACAGTGTTCTTTGTCAAAACTGACATTCTCATCATCCACTGATGCACTTTGTCACAAAATGCAGTTTTATGCTCAGAAAGCTTGTTTCTGACATTCTAACAGCTCAATTAGAGCATTTTTGTAATGATCAGTGTTCTTTGTCAAAAGTGACATTCTCATCATCCACTGATTCACTTTGTCACAAAATGCAGTTCTCAGCTCAGAAAGCTTGTTTCTGACATTCTAACAGCTCAATTAGAGCATTTTAGTAATGAACAGTGTTCTTTGTCAAAACTGACATTCTCATCATCCACTGATGCTTTTTGTCACAAAATGCAGTTCTCAGCTCAGAAAGCTTGTTTCTGACATTCTAACAGCTCAATTAGAGCATTTTAGTAATGATCAGTGTTCTTTGTCAAAACTGACATTCTCATCATCCACTGATGTTTTTTTCACAAAATGCAGTTTTCAGCTCAGAAAGCTTGTTTCTGACATTCTAACAGCTCAATTAGAGCATTTTAGTAATGAGCAGTGTTCTTTGTCAAAACTGACATTCTCATCATCCACTGATGAACTATGTCACAAAATGCAGTTGTCAGCTCAGAAAGCTTGTTTCTGACATTCTAACAGCTCAATTAGAGCATTTTAGTAATGAACAGTGTTCTTTGTCAAAACTGACATTCTCATCATCCACTGATGAACTATGTCACAAAATGCAGTTCTCAGCTCAGAAAGCTTGTTTCTGACATTCTAACAGCTCAATTGGAGCATTTTAGTGATGATCAGTGTTTTTTGTCAAAACTGACATTCTCATCATCCACTGATTCACTTTGTCACAAAATGCAGTTTTCAGCTCAGAAAGCTTGTTTCTGACATTCTAACAGCTCAATTAGAGCATTTTAGTAATGATCAGTGTTCTTTGTCAAAACTGACATTCTCATCATCCACTGATGCTTTTTGTCACAAAATGCAGTTTTCAGCTCAGAAAGCTTGTTTCTGACCATTCTAACAGCTCAATTAGAGCATTTTAGTAATGAACAGTGTTCTTTGTCAAAACTGACATTCTCATCATCCACTGATGCTTTTTGTCACAAAATGCAGTTTTCAGCTCAGAAAGCTTGTTTCTGACATTCTAACAGCTCAATTAGAGCATTTTAGTAATGATCAGTGTTCTTTGTCAAAACTGACATTCTCATCATCCACTGATGCACTTTGTCAAAAAATGCAGTTTTATGCTCAGAAAGCTTGTTTCTGACATTCTAACAGCTCAATTAGAGCATTTTTGTAATGATCAGTGTTCTTTGTCAAAAGTGACATTCTCATCATCCACTGATTCACTTTGTCACAAAATGCAGTTCTCAGCTCAGAAAGCTTGTTTCTGACATTCTAACAGCTCAATTAGAGCATTTTAGTAATGAACAGTGTTCTTTGTCAAAACTGACATTCTCATCATCCACTGATGCTTTTTGTCACAAAATGCAGTTCTCAGCTCAGAAAGCTTGTTTCTGACATTCTAACAGCTCAATTAGAGCATTTTAGTCATGAACAGTGTTCTTTGTCAAAACTGACATTCTCATCATCCAATGATGCACTTTGTCAAATAAATGCTGTTTTCAGCTCAGAAAGCTTGTTTCTGACATTCTAACAGCTCAATTGGAGCATTTAAGTGATGATCAGTGTTTTTTGTCAAAACTGACATTCTCATCATCCACTGATTCACTTTGTCACAAAATGCAGTTTTCAGCTCAGAAAGCTTGTTTCTGACATTCTAACAGCTCAATTAGAGCATTTTAGTAATGAACAGTGTTCTTTGTCAAAACTGACATTCTCATCATCCACGGATGCTTTTTGTCACAAAATGCAGTTTTCAGCTCAGAAAGCTTGTTTCTGACATTCTAACAGCTCAATTAGAGCATTTTAGTAATGAACAGTGTTCTTTGTCAAAACTGACATTCTCATCATCCACGGATGCTTTTTGTCACAAAATGCAGTTTTCAGCTCAGAAAGCTTGTTTCTGACATTCTAACAGCTCAATTGGAGCATTTCAGTAATGAACAGTGTTCTTTGTCAAAACTGACATTCTCATCATCCACTGATGAACTATGTCACAAAATGCAGTTCTCAGCTCAGAAAGCTTGTTTCTGACATTCTAACAGCTCAATTGGAGCATTTCAGTAATGAACAGTGTTCTTTGTCAAAACTGACATTCTCATCGTCCACTGATTCACTTTGTCACAAAATGCAGTTTTCAGCTCAGAAAGCTTGTTTCTGACATTCTAACAGCTCAATTAGAGCATTTTAGTAATGAAACAGTGTTCTTTGTCAAAACTGACATTCTCATCATCCACTGATGCTTTTTGTCACAAAATGCAGTTTTCAGCTCAGAAAGCTTGTTTCTGATATTTTAACAGCTCAATTAGAGCATTTTAGTAATGAACAGTGTTCTTTGTCAAAACTGACATTCTCATCATCCACTGATGCACTTTGTCACAAAATGCAGTTTTATGCTCAGAAAGCTTGTTTCTGACATTCTAACAGCTCAATTAGAGCATTTTTGTAATGATCAGTGTTCTTTGTCAAAAGTGACATTCTCATCATCCACTGATTCACTTTGTCACAAAATGCAGTTCTCAGCTCAGAAAGCTTGTTTCTGACATTCTAACAGCTCAATTAGAGCATTTTAGTAATGAACAGTGTTCTTTGTCAAAACTGACATTCTCATCATCCACTGATGCTTTTTGTCACAAAATGCAGTTCTCAGCTCAGAAAGCTTGTTTCTGACATTCTAACAGCTCAATTAGAGCATTTTAGTAATGATCAGTGTTCTTTGTCAAAACTGACATTCTCATCATCCACTGATGTTTTTTTCACAAAATGCAGTTTTCAGCTCAGAAAGCTTGTTTCTGACATTCTAACAGCTCAATTAGAGCATTTTAGTAATGAACAGTGTTCTTTGTCAAAACTGACATTCTCATCATCCACTGATGAACTATGTCACAAAATGCAGTTCTCAGCTCAGAAAGCTTGTTTCTGACATTCTAACAGCTCAATTGGAGCATTTTAGTGATGATCAGTGTTTTTTGTCAAAACTGACATTCTCATCATCCACTGATGCACTTTGCCAAATAAATGCTGTTTTCAGCTCAGAAAGCTTGTTTCTGACATTCTAACAGCTCAATTAGAGCATTTTAGTAATGAACAGTGTTCTTTGTCAAAACTGACATTCTCATCATCCACGCATGCACTTTGTCACAAAATGCAGTTTTCAGCTCAGAAAGCTTGTTTCTGACATTCTAACAGCTCAATTGGAGCATTTCAGTAATGAACAGTGTTCTTTGTCAAAACTGACATTCTCATCATCCACTGATGAACTATGTCACAAAATGCAGTTCTCAGCTCAGAAAGCTTGTTTCTGACATTCTAACAGCTCAATTAGAGCATTTTAGCAATGATCAGTGTTCTTTGTCAAAAGTGACTTTCTCATCATCCACTGATTCACTTTGTCACAAAATGCAGTTCTCAGCTCAGAAAGCTTGTTTCTGACATTCTAACAGCTCAATTAGAGCATTTTAGTAATGAACAGTGTTCTTTGTCAAAACTGACATTCTCATCATCCACTGATGAACTATGTCACAAAATGCATTTCTCAGCTCAGAAAGCTTGTTTCTTTCATTCTAACAGCTCAATTGGAGCATTTCAGTAATGAACAGTGTTCTTTGTCAAAACTGACATTCTCATCATCCACTGATTCACTTTGTCACAAAATGCAGTTTTCAGCTCAGAAAGCTTGTTTCTGACATTCTAACAGCTCAATTGGAGCATTTCAGTAATGAACAGTGTTCTTTGTCAAAACTGACATTCTCATCATCCACTGATGAACTATGTCACAAAATGCAGTTCTCAGCTCAGAAAGCTTGTTTCTGACATTCTAACGCTCAATTGGAGCATTTTAGTAATGAACAGTGTTCTTTGTCAAAACTGACATTCTCATCATCCACGCATGCACTTTGTCATAAAATGCAGTTTTCAGCTCAGAAAGCTTGTTTCTGACATTCTAACAGCTCAATTGGAGCATTTCAGTAATGAACAGTGTTCTTTGTCAAAACTGACATTCTCATCATCCACTGATGAACTATGTCACAAAATGCAGTTCTCAGCTCAGAAAGCTTGTTTCTGACATTCTAACAACTCAATTAGAGCATTTTAGTAATGAACAGTGTTCTTTGTCAAAACTGACATTCTCATCATCCACTGATTCACTTTGTCACAAAATGCAGTTTTCAGCTCAGAAAGCTTGTTTCTGACATTCTAACAGCTCAATTAGAGCATTTTAGTAATGAACAGTGTTCTTTGTCAAAACTGACATTCTCATCATCCACTGATGAACTATGTCACAAAATGCAGTTCTCAGCTCAGAAAGCTTGTTTCTGACATTCTAACAGCTCAATTGGAGCATTGTAGTAATGATCAGTGTTCTTTGTCAAAACTGACATTCTCATCATCCACTGATGCTTTTTGTCACAAAATGCAGTTTTCAGCTCAGAAAGCTTGTTTCTGACATTCTAACAGCTCAATTAGAGCATTTTAGTAATGAACAGTGTTCTTTGTCAAAACTGACATTCTCATCATCCACTGATGAACTATGTCACAAAATGCAGTTTTCAGCTCAGAAAGCTTGTTTCTGACATTCTAACAACTCAATTAGAGCATTTTAGTAATGAACAGTGTTCTTTGTCAAAACTGACATTCTCATCATCCACTGATTCACTTTGTCACAAAATGCAGTTTTCAGCTCAGAAAGCTTGTTTCTGATATTTTAACAGCTCAATTAGAGCATTTTAGTAATGAACAGTGTTCTTTGTCAAAAGTGACATTCTCATCATCCACTGATTCACTTTGTCACAAAATGCAGTTCTCATCTCAGAAAGCTTGTTTCTGACATTCTAACAGCTCAATTAGAGCATTTTAGTAATGAACAGTGTTCTTTGTCAAAACTGACATTCTCATCATCCACTGATGCACTTTGTCACAAAATGCAGTTTTATGCTCAGAAAGCTTGTTTCTGACATTCTAACAGCTCAATTAGAGCATTTTAGTAATGATCAGTGTTCTTTGTCAAAAGTGACATTCTCATCATCCACTGATTCACTTTGTCACAAAATGCAGTTCTCAGCTCAGAAAGCTTGTTTCTGATATTTTAACAGCTCAATTAGAGCATTTTAGTAATGAACAGTGTTCTTTGTCAAAACTGACATTCTCATCATCCACTGATGCACTTTGTCACAAAATGCAGTTTTATACTCAGAAAGCTTGTTTCTGACATTCTAACAGCTCAATTAGAGCATTTTAGTAATGATCAGTGTTCTTTGTCAAAAGTGACATTCTCATCATCCACTGATTCACTTTGTCACAAAATGCAGTTCTCAGCTCAGAAAGCTTGTTTCTGACATTCTAACAGCTCAATTAGAGCATTTTAGTAATGAACAGTGTTCTTTGTCAAAACTGACATTCTCATCATCCACTGATGAACTATGTCACAAAATGCAGTTCTCAGCTCAGAAAGCTTGTTTCTGACATTCTAACAGCTCAATTGGAGCATTTTAGTATTGATCAGTATTTTTGTCAAAACTGACATTCTCATCATCCACTGATGCTTTTTGTCACAAAATGCAGTTTTCAGCTCAGAAAGCTTGTTTCTGATATTTTAACAGCTCAATTAGAGCATTTTAGTAATGAACAGTGTTCTTTGTCAAAACTGACATTCTCATCATCCACTGATGCACTTTGTCACAAAATGCAGTTTTATGCTCAGAAAGCTTGTTTCTGACATTCTAACAGCTCAATTAGAGCATTTTAGTAATGATCAGTGTTCTTTGTCAAAAGTGACATTCTCATCATCCACTGATTCACTTTGTCACAAAATGCAGTTCTCAGCTCAGAAAGCTTGTTTCTGACATTCTAACAGCTCAATTAGAGCATTTTAGTAATGAAACAGTGTTCTTTGTCAAAACTGACATTCTCATCATCCACTGATGCTTTTTGTCACAAAATGCAGTTTTCAGCTCAGAAAGCTTGTTTCTGACATTCTAACAGCTCAATTAGAGCATTTTAGTAATGATCAGTGTTCTTTGTCAAAAGTGACATTCTCATCATCCACTGATTCACTTTGTCACAAAATGCAGTTCTCAGCTCAGAAAGCTTGTTTCTGACATTCTAACAGCTCAATTAGAGCATTTTAGTAATGATCAGTGTTCTTTGTCAAAAGGGACATTCTCATCATCCACTGATTCACTTTGTCACAAAATGCAGTTCTCAGCTCAGAAAGCTTGTTTCTGACATTCTAACAGCTCAATTAGAGCATTTTAGTAATGAACAGTGTTCTTTGTCAAAAGTGACATTCTCATCATCCACTGATTCACTTTGTCACAAAATGCAGTTCTCAGCTCAGAAAGCTTGTTTCTGACATTCTAACAGCTCAATTAGAGCATTTTAGTAATGATCAGTGTTCTTTGTCAAAAGTGACATTCTCATCATCCACTGATTCACTTTGTCACAAAATGCAGTTCTCAGCTCAGAAAGCTTGTTTCTGACATTCTAACAGCTCAATTAGAGCATTTTAGTAATGAACAGTGTTCTTTGTCAAAACTGACATTCTCATCATCCACTGATGAACTATGTCACAAAATGCAGTTCTCAGCTCAGAAAGCTTGTTTCTGACATTCTAACAGCTCAATTGGAGCATTTTAGTGATGATCAGTGTTCTTTGTCAAAACTGACATTCTCATCATCCACTGATTCACTTTGTCACAAAATGCAGTTCTCAGCTCAGAAAGCTTGTTTCTGACATTCTAACAGCTCAATTAGAGCATTTTAGTAATGAACAGTGTTCTTTGTCAAAACTGACATTCTCATCATCCACTGATGAACTATGTCACAAAATGCAGTTCTCAGCTCAGAAAGCTTGTTTCTGACATTCTAACAGCTCAATTGGAGCATTTTAGTGATGATCAGTGTTCTTTGTCAAAACTGACATTCTCATCATCCACTGATTCATTTTTTCACAAAATGCAGTTTTCAGCTCAGAAAGCTTGTTTCTGACATTCTAACAGCTCAATTGGAGCATTTCAGTAATGAACAGTGTTCTTTGTCAAAACTGACATTCTCATCATCCACTGATGAACTATGTCACAAAATGCAGTTCTCAGCTCAGAAAGCTTGTTTCTGACATTCTAACAACTCAATTGGAGCATTTTAGTAATGAACAGTGTTCTTTGTCAAAACTGACATTCTCATCATCCACTGATGCACTATGTCACAAAATGCAGTTCTCGGCTCAGAAAGCTTGTTTCTGACATTCTAACAGCTCAATTAGAGCATTTTAGCAAAGATCAGTGTTCTTTGTCAAAAGTGACATTCTCATCATCCACTGATTCACTTTGTCACAAAATGCAGTTCTCAGCTCAGAAAGCTTGTTTCTGACATTCTAACAGCTCAATTAGAGCATTTTAGTAATGATCAGTGTTCTTTGTCAAAAGTGACATTCTCATCATCCACTGATTCACTTTGTCACAAAATGCAGTTCTCAGCTCAGAAAGCTTGTTTCTGACATTCTAACAGCTCAATTAGAGCATTTTAGTAATGAACAGTGTTCTTTGTCAAAACTGACATTCTCATCATCCACTGATGAACTATGTCACAAAATGCATTTCTCGGCTCAAAAAGCTTGTTTCTGACATTCTAACAACTCAATTGGAGCATTTTAGTAATGAACAGTGTTCTTTGTCAAAACTGACATTCTCATCATCCACTGATGCTTTTTGTCACAAAATGCAGTTTTCAGCTCAGAAAGCTTGTTTCTGACATTCTAACAGCTCAATTAGAGCATTTTAGTAATGATCAGTGTTCTTTGTCAAAAGTGACATTCTCATCATCCACTGATTCACTTTGTCACAAAATGCAGTTCTCAGCTCAGAAAGCTTGTTTCTGACATTCTAACAGCTCAATTAGAGCATTTTAGTAATGATCAGTGTTCTTTGTCAAAAGTGACATTCTCATCATCCACTGATTCACTTTGTCACAAAATGCAGTTCTCAGCTCAGAAAGCTTGTTTCTGACATTCTAACAGCTCAATTAGAGCATTTTAGTAATGAACAGTGTTCTTTGTCAAAAGTGACATTCTCATCATCCACTGATTCACTTTGTCACAAAATGCAGTTCTCAGCTCAGAAAGCTTGTTTCTGACATTCTAACAGCTCAATTAGAGCATTTTAGTAATGATCAGTGTTCTTTGTCAAAAGTGACATTCTCATCATCCACTGATTCACTTTGTCACAAAATGCAGTTCTCAGCTCAGAAAGCTTGTTTCTGACATTCTAACAGCTCAATTAGAGCATTTTAGTAATGAACAGTGTTCTTTGTCAAAACTGACATTCTCATCATCCACTGATGAACTATGTCACAAAATGCAGTTCTCAGCTCAGAAAGCTTGTTTCTGACATTCTAACAGCTCAATTGGAGCATTTTAGTGATGATCAGTGTTCTTTGTCAAAACTGACATTCTCATCATCCACTGATTCACTTCGTCACAAAATGCAGTTCTCAGCTCAGAAAGCTTGTTTCTGACATTCTAACAGCTCAATTAGAGCATTTTAGTAATGAACAGTGTTCTTTGTCAAAACTGACATTCTCATCATCCACTGATGAACTATGTCACAAAATGCAGTTCTCAGCTCAGAAAGCTTGTTTCTGACATTATAACAGCTCAATTGGAGCATTTTAGTGATGATCAGTGTTCTTTGTCAAAACTGACATTCTCATCATCCACTGATTCATTTTTTCACAAAATGCAGTTTTCAGCTCAGAAAGCTTGTTTCTGACATTCTAACAGCTCAATTGGAGCATTTCAGTAATGAACAGTGTTCTTTGTCAAAACTGACATTCTCATCATCCACTGATGAACTATGTCACAAAATGCAGTTCTCAGCTCAGAAAGCTTGTTTCTGACATTCTAACAACTCAATTGGAGCATTTTAGTAATGAACAGTGTTCTTTGTCAAAACTGACATTCTCATCATCCACTGATGCACTTTGTCACAAAATGCAGTTTTATACTCAGAAAGCTTGTTTCTGACATTCTAACAGCTCAATTAGAGCATTTTAGTAATGATCAGTGTTCTTTGTCAAAAGTGACATTCTCATCATCCACTGATTCACTTTGTCACAAAATGCAGTTCTCAGCTCAGAAAGCTTGTTTCTGACATTCTAACAGCTCAATTAGAGCATTTTAGTAATGAACAGTGTTCTTTGTCAAAACTGACATTCTCATCATCCACTGATGAACTATGTCACAAAATGCAGTTCTCAGCTCAGAAAGCTTGTTTCTGACATTCTAACAGCTCAATTAGAGCATTTTAGTAATGAAACAGTGTTCTTTGTCAAAACTGACATTCTCATCATCCACTGATGCTTTTTGTCACAAAATGCAGTTTTCAGCTCAGAAAGCTTGTTTCTGACATTCTAACAGCTCAATTAGAGCATTTTAGTAATGAACAGTGTTCTTTGTCAAAAGTGACATTCTCATCATCCACTGATTCACTTTGTCACAAAATGCAGTTCTCAGCTCAGAAAGCTTGTTTCTGACATTCTAACAGCTCAATTAGAGCATTTTAGTAATGAACAGTGTTCTTTGTCAAAAGTGACATTCTCATCATCCACTGATTCACTTTGTCACAAAATGCAGTTCTCAGCTCAGAAAGCTTGTTTCTGACATTCTAACAGCTCAATTAGAGCATTTTAGTAATGATCAGTGTTCTTTGTCAAAAGTGACATTCTCATCATCCACTGATTCACTTTGTCACAAAATGCAGTTCTCAGCTCAGAAAGCTTGTTTCTGACATTCTAACAGCTCAATTAGAGCATTTTAGTAATGAACAGTGTTCTTTGTCAAAAGTGACATTCTCATCATCCACTGATTCACTTTGTCACAAAATGCAGTTCTCAGCTCAGAAAGCTTGTTTCTGACATTCTAACAGCTCAATTAGAGCATTTTAGTAATGAACAGTGTTCTTTGTCAAAACTGACATTCTCATCATCCACTGATGAACTATGTCACAAAATGCAGTTCTCAGCTCAGAAAGCTTGTTTCTGACATTCTAACAGCTCAATTGGAGCATTTTAGTGATGATCAGTGTTCTTTGTCAAAACTGACATTCTCATCATCCACTGATTCATTTTGTCACAAAATGCAGTTTTCAGCTCAGAAAGCTTGTTTCTGACATTCTAACAGCTCAATTGGAGCATTTCAGTAATGATCAGTGTTCTTTGTCAAAACTGACATTCTCATCATCCACTGATGAACTATGTCACAAAATGCAGTTCTCAGCTCAGAAAGCTTGTTTCTGACATTCTAACAACTCAATTGGAGCATTTTAGTAATGAACAGTGTTCTTTGTCAAAACTGACATTCTCATCATCCACTGATGCACTATGTCACAAAATGCAGTTCTCGGCTCAGAAAGCTTGTTTCTGACATTCTAACAGCTCAATTGGAGCATTTTAGTGATGATCAGTGTTCTTTGTCAAAACTGACATTCTCATCATCCACTGATTCATTTTGTCACAAAATGCAGTTTTCAGCTCAGAAAGCTTGTTTCTGACATTCTAACAGCTCAATTGGAGCATTTCAGTAATGATCAGTGTTCTTTGTCAAAACTGACATTCTCATCATCCACGGATGCTTTTTGTCACAAAATGCAGTTTTCAGCTCAGAAAGCTTGTTTCTGATATTTTAACAGCTCAATTAGAGCATTTTAGTAATGAACAGTGTTCTTTGTCAAAACTGACATTCTCATCATCCACTGATGCACTTTGTCACAAAATGCAGTTTTATACTCAGAAAGCTTGTTTCTGACATTCTAACAGCTCAATTAGAGCATTTTAGTAATGATCAGTGTTCTTTGTCAAAAGTGACATTCTCATCATCCACTGATTCACTTAGTCACAAAATGCAGTTCTCAGCTCAGAAAGCTTGTTTCTGACATTCTAACAGCTCAATTAGAGCATTTTAGTAATGAACAGTGTTCTTTGTCAAAACTGACATTCTCATCATCCACTGATGAACTATGTCACAAAATGCTGTTCTCAGCTCAGAAAGCTTGTTTCTGACATTCTAACAGCTCAATTAGAGCATTTTAGTAATGAACAGTGTTCTTTGTCAAAACTGACATTCTCATCATCCACTGATGAACTATGTCACAAAATGCAGTTCTCAGCTCAGAAAGCTTGTTTCTGACATTCTAACAGCTCAATTGGAGCATTTTAGTAATGATCAGTATTTTTGTCAAAACTGACATTCTCATCATCCACTGATGCTTTTTGTCACAAAATGCAGTTTTCAGCTCAGAAAGCTTGTTTCTGATATTTTAACAGCTCAATTAGAGCATTTTAGTAATGAACAGTGTTCTTTGTCAAAACTGACATTCTCATCATCCACTGATGCTTTTTGTCACAAAATGCAGTTTTCAGCTCAGAAAGCTTGTTTCTGACATTCTAACAGCTCAATTAGAGCATTTTAGTAATGATCAGTGTTCTTTGTCAAAAGTGACATTCTCATCATCCACTGATTCACTTTGTCACAAAATGCAGTTCTCAGCTCAGAAAGCTTGTTTCTGATATTTTAACAGCTCAATTAGAGCATTTTAGTAATGAACAGTGTTCTTTGTCACAACTGACATTCTCATCATCCACTGATGCACTTTGTCACAAAATGCAGTTTTATACTCAGAAAGCTTGTTTCTGACATTCTAACAGCTCAATTAGAGCATTTTAGTAATGATCAGTGTTCTTTGTCAAAAGTGACATTCTCATCATCCACTGATTCACTATGTCACAAAATGCAGTTCTCAGCTCAGAAAGCTTGTTTCTGACATTCTAACAACTCAATTGGAGCATTTTAGTAATGAACAGTGTTCTTTGTCAAAACTGACATTCTCATCATCCACTGATGCACTATGTCACAAAATGCAGTTTTCAGCTCAGAAAGCTTGTTTCTGACATTCTAACAGCTCAATTAGAGCATTTTAGTAATGATCAGTGTTCTTTGTCAAAAGTGACATTCTCATCATCCACTGATTCACTTTGTCACAAAATGCAGTTCTCAGCTCAGAAAGCTTGTTTCTGACATTCTAACAGCTCAATTAGAGCATTTTAGTAATGAACAGTGTTCTTTGTCAAAAGTGACATTCTCATCATCCACTGATTCACTTTGTCACAAAATGCAGTTCTCAGCTCAGAAAGCTTGTTTCTGACATTCTAACAGCTCAATTAGAGCATTTTAGTAATGAACAGTGTTCTTTGTCAAAAGTGACATTCTCATCATCCACTGATTCACTTTGTCACAAAATGCAGTTCTCAGCTCAGAAAGCTTGTTTCTGACATTCTAACAGCTCAATTAGAGCATTTTAGTAATGATCAGTGTTCTTTGTCAAAAGTGACATTCTCATCATCCACTGATTCACTTTGTCACAAAATGCAGTTCTCAGCTCAGAAAGCTTGTTTCTGACATTCTAACAGCTCAATTAGAGCATTTTAGTAATGAACAGTGTTCTTTGTCAAAACTGACATTCTCATCATCCACTGATGAACTATGTCACAAAATGCAGTTCTCAGCTCAGAAAGCTTGTTTCTGACATTCTAACAGCTCAATTGGAGCATTTTAGTGATGATCAGTGTTCTTTGTCAAAACTGACATTCTCATCATCCACTGATTCACTTTGTCACAAAATGCAGTTCTCAGCTCAGAAAGCTTGTTTCTGACATTCTAACAGCTCAATTAGAGCATTTTAGTAATGAACAGTGTTCTTTGTCAAAACTGACATTCTCATCATCCACTGATGAACTATGTCACAAAATGCAGTTCTCAGCTCAGAAAGCTTGTTTCTGACATTCTAACAGCTCAATTGGAGCATTTTAGTGATGATCAGTGTTCTTTGTCAAAACTGACATTCTCATCATCCACTGATTCATTTTTTCACAAAATGCAGTTTTCAGCTCAGAAAGCTTGTTTCTGACATTCTAACAGCTCAATTGGAGCATTTCAGTAATGAACAGTGTTCTTTGTCAAAACTGACATTCTCATCATCCACTGATGAACTATGTCACAAAATGCAGTTCTCAGCTCAGAAAGCTTGTTTCTGACATTCTAACAACTCAATTGGAGCATTTTAGTAATGAACAGTGTTCTTTGTCAAAACTGACATTCTCATCATCCACTGATGCACTTTGTCACAAAATGCAGTTTTATACTCAGAAAGCTTGTTTCTGACATTCTAACAGCTCAATTAGAGCATTTTAGTAATGATCAGTGTTCTTTGTCAAAAGTGACATTCTCATCATCCACTGATTCACTTTGTCACAAAATGCAGTTCTCAGCTCAGAAAGCTTGTTTCTGACATTCTAACAGCTCAATTAGAGCATTTTAGTAATGAACAGTGTTCTTTGTCAAAACTGACATTCTCATCATCCACTGATGAACTTTGTCACAAAATGCAGTTCTCAGCTCAGAAAGCTTGTTTCTGACATTCTAACAGCTCAATTAGAGCATTTTAGTAATGAAACAGTGTTCTTTGTCAAAACTGACATTCTCATCATCCACTGATGCTTTTTGTCACAAAATGCAGTTTTCAGCTCAGAAAGCTTGTTTCTGACATTCTAACAGCTCAATTAGAGCATTTTAGTAATGATCAGTGTTCTTTGTCAAAAGTGACATTCTCATCATCCACTGATTCACTTTGTCACAAAATGCAGTTCTCAGCTCAGAAAGCTTGTTTCTGACATTCTAACAGCTCAATTAGAGCATTTTAGTAATGATCAGTGTTCTTTGTCAAAAGTGACATTCTCATCATCCACTGATTCACTTTGTCACAAAATGCAGTTCTCAGCTCAGAAAGCTTGTTTCTGACATTCTAACAGCTCAATTAGAGCATTTTAGTAATGAACAGTGTTCTTTGTCAAAAGTGACATTCTCATCATCCACTGATTCACTTTGTCACAAAATGCAGTTCTCAGCTCAGAAAGCTTGTTTCTGACATTCTAACAGCTCAATTAGAGCATTTTAGTAATGATCAGTGTTCTTTGTCAAAAGTGACATTCTCATCATCCACTGATTCACTTTGTCACAAAATGCAGTTCTCAGCTCAGAAAGCTTGTTTCTGACATTCTAACAGCTCAATTAGAGCATTTTAGTAATGAACAGTGTTCTTTGTCAAAAGTGACATTCTCATCATCCACTGATTCACTTTGTCACAAAATGCAGTTCTCAGCTCAGAAAGCTTGTTTCTGACATTCTAACAGCTCAATTAGAGCATTTTAGTAATGATCAGTGTTCTTTGTCAAAAGTGACATTCTCATCATCCACTGATTCACTTTGTCACAAAATGCAGTTCTCAGCTCAGAAAGCTTGTTTCTGACATTCTAACAGCTCAATTAGAGCATTTTAGTAATGAACAGTGTTCTTTGTCAAAACTGACATTCTCATCATCCACTGATGAACTATGTCACAAAATGCAGTTCTCAGCTCAGAAAGCTTGTTTCTGACATTCTAACAGCTCAATTGGAGCATTTTAGTGATGATCAGTGTTCTTTGTCAAAACTGACATTCTCATCATCCACTGATTCATTTTGTCACAAAATGCAGTTTTCAGCTCAGAAAGCTTGTTTCTGACATTCTAACAGCTCAATTGGAGCATTTCAGTAATGATCAGTGTTCTTTGTCAAAACTGACATTCTCATCATCCACTGATGAACTATGTCACAAAATGCAGTTCTCAGCTCAGAAAGCTTGTTTCTGACATTCTAACAACTCAATTGGAGCATTTTAGTAATGAACAGTGTTCTTTGTCAAAACTGACATTCTCATCATCCACTGATGCACTATGTCACAAAATGCAGTTCTCGGCTCAGAAAGCTTGTTTCTGACATTCTAACAGCTCAATTGGAGCATTTTAGTGATGATCAGTGTTCTTTGTCAAAACTGACATTCTCATCATCCACTGATTCATTTTGTCACAAAATGCAGTTTTCAGCTCAGAAAGCTTGTTTCTGACATTCTAACAGCTCAATTGGAGCATTTCAGTAATGATCAGTGTTCTTTGTCAAAACTGACATTCTCATCATCCACGGATGCTTTTTGTCACAAAATGCAGTTTTCAGCTCAGAAAGCTTGTTTCTGATATTTTAACAGCTCAATTAGAGCATTTTAGTAATGAACAGTGTTCTTTGTCAAAACTGACATTCTCATCATCCACTGATGCACTTTGTCACAAAATGCAGTTTTATACTCAGAAAGCTTGTTTCTGACATTCTAACAGCTCAATTAGAGCATTTTAGTAATGATCAGTGTTCTTTGTCAAAAGTGACATTCTCATCATCCACTGATTCACTTAGTCACAAAATGCAGTTCTCAGCTCAGAAAGCTTGTTTCTGACATTCTAACAGCTCAATTAGAGCATTTTAGTAATGAACAGTGTTCTTTGTCAAAACTGACATTCTCATCATCCACTGATGAACTATGTCACAAAATGCAGTTCTCAGCTCAGAAAGCTTGTTTCTGACATTCTAACAGCTCAATTAGAGCATTTTAGTAATGAACAGTGTTCTTTGTCAAAACTGACATTCTCATCATCCACTGATGAACTATGTCACAAAATGCAGTTCTCAGCTCAGAAAGCTTGTTTCTGACATTCTAACAGCTCAATTGGAGCATTTTAGTAATGATCAGTATTTTTGTCAAAACTGACATTCTCATCATCCACTGATGCTTTTTGTCACAAAATGCAGTTTTCAGCTCAGAAAGCTTGTTTCTGATATTTTAACAGCTCAATTAGAGCATTTTAGTAATGAACAGTGTTCTTTGTCAAAACTGACATTCTCATCATCCACTGATGCTTTTTGTCACAAAATGCAGTTTTCAGCTCAGAAAGCTTGTTTCTGACATTCTAACAGCTCAATTAGAGCATTTTAGTAATGATCAGTGTTCTTTGTCAAAAGTGACATTCTCATCATCCACTGATTCACTTTGTCACAAAATGCAGTTCTCAGCTCAGAAAGCTTGTTTCTGATATTTTAACAGCTCAATTAGAGCATTTTAGTAATGAACAGTGTTCTTTGTCACAACTGACATTCTCATCATCCACTGATGCACTTTGTCACAAAATGCAGTTTTATACTCAGAAAGCTTGTTTCTGACATTCTAACAGCTCAATTAGAGCATTTTAGTAATGATCAGTGTTCTTTGTCAAAAGTGACATTCTCATCATCCACTGATTCACTATGTCACAAAATGCAGTTCTCAGCTCAGAAAGCTTGTTTCTGACATTCTAACAACTCAATTGGAGCATTTTAGTAATGAACAGTGTTCTTTGTCAAAACTGACATTCTCATCATCCACTGATGCACTATGTCACAAAATGCAGTTCTCAGCTCAGAAAGCTTGTTTCTGACATTCTAACAGCTCAATTAGAGCATTTTAGTAATGAACAGTGTTCTTTGTCAAAACTGACATTCTCATCATCCACTGATGAACTATGTCACAAAATGCAGTTCTCAGCTCAGAAAGCTTGTTTCTGACATTCTAACAGCTCAATTGGAGCATTTTAGTAATGATCAGTATTTTTGTCAAAACTGACATTCTCATCATCCACTGATGCTTTTTGTCACAAAATGCAGTTTTCAGCTCAGAAAGCTTGTTTCTGATATTTTAACAGCTCAATTAGAGCATTTTAGTAATGAACAGTGTTCTTTGTCAAAACTGACATTCTCATCATCCACTGATGCTTTTTGTCACAAAATGCAGTTTTCAGCTCAGAAAGCTTGTTTCTGACATTCTAACAGCTCAATTAGAGCATTTTAGTAATGATCAGTGTTCTTTGTCAAAAGTGACATTCTCATCATCCACTGATTCACTTTGTCACAAAATGCAGTTCTCAGCTCAGAAAGCTTGTTTCTGATATTTTAACAGCTCAATTAGAGCATTTTAGTAATGAACAGTGTTCTTTGTCACAACTGACATTCTCATCATCCACTGATGCACTTTGTCACAAAATGCAGTTTTATACTCAGAAAGCTTGTTTCTGACATTCTAACAGCTCAATTAGAGCATTTTAGTAATGATCAGTGTTCTTTGTCAAAAGTGACATTCTCATCATCCACTGATTCACTATGTCACAAAATGCAGTTCTCAGCTCAGAAAGCTTGTTTCTGACATTCTAACAACTCAATTGGAGCATTTTAGTAATGAACAGTGTTCTTTGTCAAAACTGACATTCTCATCATCCACTGATGCACTATGTCACAAAATGCAGTTTTCAGCTCAGAAAGCTTGTTTCTGACATTCTAACAGCTCAATTAGAGCATTTTAGTAATGATCAGTGTTCTTTGTCAAAAGTGACATTCTCATCATCCACTGATTCACTTTGTCACAAAATGCAGTTCTCAGCTCAGAAAGCTTGTTTCTGACATTCTAACAGCTCAATTAGAGCATTTTAGTAATGAACAGTGTTCTTTGTCAAAAGTGACATTCTCATCATCCACTGATTCACTTTGTCACAAAATGCAGTTCTCAGCTCAGAAAGCTTGTTTCTGACATTCTAACAGCTCAATTAGAGCATTTTAGTAATGAACAGTGTTCTTTGTCAAAAGTGACATTCTCATCATCCACTGATTCACTTTGTCACAAAATGCAGTTCTCAGCTCAGAAAGCTTGTTTCTGACATTCTAACAGCTCAATTAGAGCATTTTAGTAATGATCAGTGTTCTTTGTCAAAAGTGACATTCTCATCATCCACTGATTCACTTTGTCACAAAATGCAGTTCTCAGCTCAGAAAGCTTGTTTCTGACATTCTAACAGCTCAATTAGAGCATTTTAGTAATGAACAGTGTTCTTTGTCAAAACTGACATTCTCATCATCCACTGATGAACTATGTCACAAAATGCAGTTCTCAGCTCAGAAAGCTTGTTTCTGACATTCTAACAGCTCAATTGGAGCATTTTAGTGATGATCAGTGTTCTTTGTCAAAACTGACATTCTCATCATCCACTGATTCACTTTGTCACAAAATGCAGTTCTCAGCTCAGAAAGCTTGTTTCTGACATTCTAACAGCTCAATTAGAGCATTTTAGTAATGAACAGTGTTCTTTGTCAAAACTGACATTCTCATCATCCACTGATGAACTATGTCACAAAATGCAGTTCTCAGCTCAGAAAGCTTGTTTCTGACATTCTAACAGCTCAATTGGAGCATTTTAGTGATGATCAGTGTTCTTTGTCAAAACTGACATTCTCATCATCCACTGATTCATTTTTTCACAAAATGCAGTTTTCAGCTCAGAAAGCTTGTTTCTGACATTCTAACAGCTCAATTGGAGCATTTCAGTAATGAACAGTGTTCTTTGTCAAAACTGACATTCTCATCATCCACTGATGAACTATGTCACAAAATGCAGTTCTCAGCTCAGAAAGCTTGTTTCTGACATTCTAACAACTCAATTGGAGCATTTTAGTAATGAACAGTGTTCTTTGTCAAAACTGACATTCTCATCATCCACTGATGCACTTTGTCACAAAATGCAGTTTTATACTCAGAAAGCTTGTTTCTGACATTCTAACAGCTCAATTAGAGCATTTTAGTAATGATCAGTGTTCTTTGTCAAAAGTGACATTCTCATCATCCACTGATTCACTTTGTCACAAAATGCAGTTCTCAGCTCAGAAAGCTTGTTTCTGACATTCTAACAGCTCAATTAGAGCATTTTAGTAATGAACAGTGTTCTTTGTCAAAACTGACATTCTCATCATCCACTGATGAACTTTGTCACAAAATGCAGTTCTCAGCTCAGAAAGCTTGTTTCTGACATTCTAACAGCTCAATTAGAGCATTTTAGTAATGAAACAGTGTTCTTTGTCAAAACTGACATTCTCATCATCCACTGATGCTTTTTGTCACAAAATGCAGTTTTCAGCTCAGAAAGCTTGTTTCTGACATTCTAACAGCTCAATTAGAGCATTTTAGTAATGATCAGTGTTCTTTGTCAAAAGTGACATTCTCATCATCCACTGATTCACTTTGTCACAAAATGCAGTTCTCAGCTCAGAAAGCTTGTTTCTGACATTCTAACAGCTCAATTAGAGCATTTTAGTAATGATCAGTGTTCTTTGTCAAAAGTGACATTCTCATCATCCACTGATTCACTTTGTCACAAAATGCAGTTCTCAGCTCAGAAAGCTTGTTTCTGACATTCTAACAGCTCAATTAGAGCATTTTAGTAATGAACAGTGTTCTTTGTCAAAAGTGACATTCTCATCATCCACTGATTCACTTTGTCACAAAATGCAGTTCTCAGCTCAGAAAGCTTGTTTCTGACATTCTAACAGCTCAATTAGAGCATTTTAGTAATGATCAGTGTTCTTTGTCAAAAGTGACATTCTCATCATCCACTGATTCACTTTGTCACAAAATGCAGTTCTCAGCTCAGAAAGCTTGTTTCTGACATTCTAACAGCTCAATTAGAGCATTTTAGTAATGAACAGTGTTCTTTGTCAAAAGTGACATTCTCATCATCCACTGATTCACTTTGTCACAAAATGCAGTTCTCAGCTCAGAAAGCTTGTTTCTGACATTCTAACAGCTCAATTAGAGCATTTTAGTAATGATCAGTGTTCTTTGTCAAAAGTGACATTCTCATCATCCACTGATTCACTTTGTCACAAAATGCAGTTCTCAGCTCAGAAAGCTTGTTTCTGACATTCTAACAGCTCAATTAGAGCATTTTAGTAATGAACAGTGTTCTTTGTCAAAACTGACATTCTCATCATCCACTGATGAACTATGTCACAAAATGCAGTTCTCAGCTCAGAAAGCTTGTTTCTGACATTCTAACAGCTCAATTGGAGCATTTTAGTGATGATCAGTGTTCTTTGTCAAAACTGACATTCTCATCATCCACTGATTCATTTTGTCACAAAATGCAGTTTTCAGCTCAGAAAGCTTGTTTCTGACATTCTAACAGCTCAATTGGAGCATTTCAGTAATGATCAGTGTTCTTTGTCAAAACTGACATTCTCATCATCCACTGATGAACTATGTCACAAAATGCAGTTCTCAGCTCAGAAAGCTTGTTTCTGACATTCTAACAACTCAATTGGAGCATTTTAGTAATGAACAGTGTTCTTTGTCAAAACTGACATTCTCATCATCCACTGATGCACTATGTCACAAAATGCAGTTCTCGGCTCAGAAAGCTTGTTTCTGACATTCTAACAGCTCAATTGGAGCATTTTAGTGATGATCAGTGTTCTTTGTCAAAACTGACATTCTCATCATCCACTGATTCATTTTGTCACAAAATGCAGTTTTCAGCTCAGAAAGCTTGTTTCTGACATTCTAACAGCTCAATTGGAGCATTTCAGTAATGATCAGTGTTCTTTGTCAAAACTGACATTCTCATCATCCACGGATGCTTTTTGTCACAAAATGCAGTTTTCAGCTCAGAAAGCTTGTTTCTGATATTTTAACAGCTCAATTAGAGCATTTTAGTAATGAACAGTGTTCTTTGTCAAAACTGACATTCTCATCATCCACTGATGCACTTTGTCACAAAATGCAGTTTTATACTCAGAAAGCTTGTTTCTGACATTCTAACAGCTCAATTAGAGCATTTTAGTAATGATCAGTGTTCTTTGTCAAAAGTGACATTCTCATCATCCACTGATTCACTTAGTCACAAAATGCAGTTCTCAGCTCAGAAAGCTTGTTTCTGACATTCTAACAGCTCAATTAGAGCATTTTAGTAATGAACAGTGTTCTTTGTCAAAACTGACATTCTCATCATCCACTGATGAACTATGTCACAAAATGCAGTTCTCAGCTCAGAAAGCTTGTTTCTGACATTCTAACAGCTCAATTAGAGCATTTTAGTAATGAACAGTGTTCTTTGTCAAAACTGACATTCTCATCATCCACTGATGAACTATGTCACAAAATGCAGTTCTCAGCTCAGAAAGCTTGTTTCTGACATTCTAACAGCTCAATTGGAGCATTTTAGTAATGATCAGTATTTTTGTCAAAACTGACATTCTCATCATCCACTGATGCTTTTTGTCACAAAATGCAGTTTTCAGCTCAGAAAGCTTGTTTCTGATATTTTAACAGCTCAATTAGAGCATTTTAGTAATGAACAGTGTTCTTTGTCAAAACTGACATTCTCATCATCCACTGATGCTTTTTGTCACAAAATGCAGTTTTCAGCTCAGAAAGCTTGTTTCTGACATTCTAACAGCTCAATTAGAGCATTTTAGTAATGATCAGTGTTCTTTGTCAAAAGTGACATTCTCATCATCCACTGATTCACTTTGTCACAAAATGCAGTTCTCAGCTCAGAAAGCTTGTTTCTGATATTTTAACAGCTCAATTAGAGCATTTTAGTAATGAACAGTGTTCTTTGTCACAACTGACATTCTCATCATCCACTGATGCACTTTGTCACAAAATGCAGTTTTATACTCAGAAAGCTTGTTTCTGACATTCTAACAGCTCAATTAGAGCATTTTAGTAATGATCAGTGTTCTTTGTCAAAAGTGACATTCTCATCATCCACTGATTCACTATGTCACAAAATGCAGTTCTCAGCTCAGAAAGCTTGTTTCTGACATTCTAACAACTCAATTGGAGCATTTTAGTAATGAACAGTGTTCTTTGTCAAAACTGACATTCTCATCATCCACTGATGCACTATGTCACAAAATGCAGTTCTCAGCTCAGAAAGCTTGTTTCTGACATTCTAACAGCTCAATTAGAGCATTTTAGTAATGATCAGTGTTCTTTGTCAAAAGTGACATTCTCATCATCCACTGATTCACTTTGTCACAAAATGCAGTTCTCAGCTCAGAAAGCTTGTTTCTGACATTCTAACAGCTCAATTAGAGCATTTTAGTAATGAACAGTGTTCTTTGTCAAAACTGACATTCTCATCATCCACTGATGAACTATGTCACAAAATGCAGTTCTCAGCTCAGAAAGCTTGTTTCTGACATTCTAACAGCTCAATTGGAGCATTTTAGTATTGATCAGTATTTTTGTCAAAACTGACATTCTCATCATCCACTGATGCTTTTTGTCACAAAATGCAGTTTTCAGCTCAGAAAGCTTGTTTCTGATATTTTAACAGCTCAATTAGAGCATTTTAGTAATGAACAGTGTTCTTTGTCAAAACTGACATTCTCATCATCCACTGATGCTTTTTGTCACAAAATGCAGTTTTCAGCTCAGAAAGCTTGTTTCTGACATTCTAACAGCTCAATTAGAGCATTTTAGTAATGATCAGTGTTCTTTGTCAAAAGTGACATTCTCATCATCCACTGATTCACTTTGTCACAAAATGCAGTTCTCAGCTCAGAAAGCTTGTTTCTGATATTTTAACAGCTCAATTAGAGCATTTTAGTAATGAACAGTGTTCTTTGTCACAACTGACATTCTCATCATCCACTGATGCACTTTGTCACAAAATGCAGTTTTATACTCAGAAAGCTTGTTTCTGACATTCTAACAGCTCAATTAGAGCATTTTAGTAATGATCAGTGTTCTTTGTCAAAAGTGACATTCTCATCATCCACTGATTCACTATGTCACAAAATGCAGTTCTCAGCTCAGAAAGCTTGTTTCTGACATTCTAACAACTCAATTGGAGCATTTTAGTAATGAACAGTGTTCTTTGTCAAAACTGACATTCTCATCATCCACTGATGCACTATGTCACAAAATGCAGTTCTCGGCTCAGAAAGCTTGTTTCTGACATTCTAACAGCTCAATTGGAGCATTTTAGTGATGATCAGTGTTCTTTGTCAAAACTGACATTCTCATCATCCACTGATTCATTTTGTCACAAAATGCAGTTTTCAGCTCAGAAAGCTTGTTTCTGACATTCTAACAGCTCAATTGGAGCATTTCAGTAATGATCAGTGTTCTTTGTCAAAACTGACATTCTCATCATCCACGGATGCTTTTTGTCACAAAATGCAGTTTTCAGCTCAGAAAGCTTGTTTCTGATATTTTAACAGCTCAATTAGAGCATTTTAGTAATGAACAGTGTTCTTTGTCAAAACTGACATTCTCATCATCCACTGATGCACTTTGTCACAAAATGCAGTTTTATACTCAGAAAGCTTGTTTCTGACATTCTAACAGCTCAATTAGAGCATTTTAGTAATGATCAGTGTTCTTTGTCAAAAGTGACATTCTCATCATCCACTGATTCACTTAGTCACAAAATGCAGTTCTCAGCTCAGAAAGCTTGTTTCTGACATTCTAACAGCTCAATTAGAGCATTTTAGTAATGAACAGTGTTCTTTGTCAAAACTGACATTCTCATCATCCACTGATGAACTATGTCACAAAATGCAGTTCTCAGCTCAGAAAGCTTGTTTCTGACATTCTAACAGCTCAATTAGAGCATTTTAGTAATGAACAGTGTTCTTTGTCAAAACTGACATTCTCATCATCCACTGATGAACTATGTCACAAAATGCAGTTCTCAGCTCAGAAAGCTTGTTTCTGACATTCTAACAGCTCAATTGGAGCATTTTAGTAATGATCAGTATTTTTGTCAAAACTGACATTCTCATCATCCACTGATGCTTTTTGTCACAAAATGCAGTTTTCAGCTCAGAAAGCTTGTTTCTGATATTTTAACAGCTCAATTAGAGCATTTTAGTAATGAACAGTGTTCTTTGTCAAAACTGACATTCTCATCATCCACTGATGCTTTTTGTCACAAAATGCAGTTTTCAGCTCAGAAAGCTTGTTTCTGACATTCTAACAGCTCAATTAGAGCATTTTAGTAATGATCAGTGTTCTTTGTCAAAAGTGACATTCTCATCATCCACTGATTCACTTTGTCACAAAATGCAGTTCTCAGCTCAGAAAGCTTGTTTCTGATATTTTAACAGCTCAATTAGAGCATTTTAGTAATGAACAGTGTTCTTTGTCACAACTGACATTCTCATCATCCACTGATGCACTTTGTCACAAAATGCAGTTTTATACTCAGAAAGCTTGTTTCTGACATTCTAACAGCTCAATTAGAGCATTTTAGTAATGATCAGTGTTCTTTGTCAAAAGTGACATTCTCATCATCCACTGATTCACTTTGTCACAAAATGCAGTTCTCAGCTCAGAAAGCTTGTTTCTGACATTCTAACAGCTCAATTAGAGCATTTTAGTAATGAACAGTGTTCTTTGTCAAAACTGACATTCTCATCATCCACTGATGAACTATGTCACAAAATGCAGTTCTCAGCTCAGAAAGCTTGTTTCTGACATTCTAACAGCTCAATTGGAGCATTTTAGTATTGATCAGTATTTTTGTCAAAACTGACATTCTCATCATCCACTGATGCTTTTTGTCACAAAATGCAGTTTTCAGCTCAGAAAGCTTGTTTCTGATATTTTAACAGCTCAATTAGAGCATTTTAGTAATGAACAGTGTTCTTTGTCAAAACTGACATTCTCATCATCCACTGATGCACTTTGTCACAAAATGCAGTTTTATGCTCAGAAAGCTTGTTTCTGACATTCTAACAGCTCAATTAGAGCATTTTAGTAATGATCAGTGTTCTTTGTCAAAAGTGACATTCTCATCATCCACTGATTCACTTTGTCACAAAATGCAGTTCTCAGCTCAGAAAGCTTGTTTCTGACATTCTAACAGCTCAATTAGAGCATTTTAGTAATGAAACAGTGTTCTTTGTCAAAACTGACATTCTCATCATCCACTGATGCTTTTTGTCACAAAATGCAGTTTTCAGCTCAGAAAGCTTGTTTCTGACATTCTAACAGCTCAATTAGAGCATTTTAGTAATGATCAGTGTTCTTTGTCAAAAGTGACATTCTCATCATCCACTGATTCACTTTGTCACAAAATGCAGTTCTCAGCTCAGAAAGCTTGTTTCTGACATTCTAACAGCTCAATTAGAGCATTTTAGTAATGAACAGTGTTCTTTGTCAAAAGTGACATTCTCATCATCCACTGATTCACTTTGTCACAAAATGCAGTTCTCAGCTCAGAAAGCTTGTTTCTGACATTCTAACAGCTCAATTAGAGCATTTTAGTAATGATCAGTGTTCTTTGTCAAAAGTGACATTCTCATCATCCACTGATTCACTTTGTCACAAAATGCAGTTCTCAGCTCAGAAAGCTTGTTTCTGACATTCTAACAGCTCAATTAGAGCATTTTAGTAATGAACAGTGTTCTTTGTCAAAACTGACATTCTCATCATCCACTGATGAACTATGTCACAAAATGCAGTTCTCAGCTCAGAAAGCTTGTTTCTGACATTGTAACAGCTCAATTGGAGCATTTTAGTGATGATCAGTGTTCTTTGTCAAAACTGACATTCTCATCATCCACTGATTCACTTTGTCACAAAATGCAGTTCTCAGCTCAGAAAGCTTGTTTCTGACATTCTAACAGCTCAATTAGAGCATTTTAGTAATGAACAGTGTTCTTTGTCAAAACTGACATTCTCATCATCCACTGATGAACTATGTCACAAAATGCAGTTCTCAGCTCAGAAAGCTTGTTTCTGACATTCTAACAGCTCAATTGGAGCATTTTAGTGATGATCAGTGTTCTTTGTCAAAACTGACATTCTCATCATCCACTGATTCATTTTTTCACAAAATGCAGTTTTCAGCTCAGAAAGCTTGTTTCTGACATTCTAACAGCTCAATTGGAGCATTTCAGTAATGAACAGTGTTCTTTGTCAAAACTGACATTCTCATCATCCACTGATGAACTATGTCACAAAATGCAGTTCTCAGCTCAGAAAGCTTGTTTCTGACATTCTAACAACTCAATTGGAGCATTTTAGTAATGAACAGTGTTCTTTGTCAAAAGTGACATTCTCATCATCCACTGATTCACTTTGTCACAAAATGCAGTTCTCAGCTCAGAAAGCTTGTTTCTGACATTCTAACAGCTCAATTAGAGCATTTTAGTAATGAACAGTGTTCTTTGTCAAAAGTGACATTCTCATCATCCACTGATTCACTTTGTCACAAAATGCAGTTCTCAGCTCAGAAAGCTTGTTTCTGACATTCTAACAGCTCAATTAGAGCATTTTAGTAATGATCAGTGTTCTTTGTCAAAAGTGACATTCTCATCATCCACTGATTCACTTTGTCACAAAATGCAGTTCTCAGCTCAGAAAGCTTGTTTCTGACATTCTAACAGCTCAATTAGAGCATTTTAGTAATGAACAGTGTTCTTTGTCAAAAGTGACATTCTCATCATCCACTGATTCACTTTGTCACAAAATGCAGTTCTCAGCTCAGAAAGCTTGTTTCTGACATTCTAACAGCTCAATTAGAGCATTTTAGTAATGATCAGTGTTCTTTGTCAAAAGTGACATTCTCATCATCCACTGATTCACTTTGTCACAAAATGCAGTTCTCAGCTCAGAAAGCTTGTTTCTGACATTCTAACAGCTCAATTAGAGCATTTTAGTAATGAACAGTGTTCTTTGTCAAAACTGACATTCTCATCATCCACTGATGAACTATGTCACAAAATGCAGTTCTCAGCTCAGAAAGCTTGTTTCTGACATTCTAACAGCTCAATTGGAGCATTTTAGTGATGATCAGTGTTCTTTGTCAAAACTGACATTCTCATCATCCACTGATTCATTTTGTCACAAAATGCAGTTTTCAGCTCAGAAAGCTTGTTTCTGACATTCTAACAGCTCAATTGGAGCATTTCAGTAATGATCAGTGTTCTTTGTCAAAACTGACATTCTCATCATCCACTGATGAACTATGTCACAAAATGCAGTTCTCAGCTCAGAAAGCTTGTTTCTGACATTCTAACAACTCAATTGGAGCATTTTAGTAATGAACAGTGTTCTTTGTCAAAACTGACATTCTCATCATCCACTGATGCACTATGTCACAAAATGCAGTTCTCGGCTCAGAAAGCTTGTTTCTGACATTCTAACAGCTCAATTGGAGCATTTTAGTGATGATCAGTGTTCTTTGTCAAAACTGACATTCTCATCATCCACTGATTCATTTTGTCACAAAATGCAGTTTTCAGCTCAGAAAGCTTGTTTCTGACATTCTAACAGCTCAATTGGAGCATTTCAGTAATGATCAGTGTTCTTTGTCAAAACTGACATTCTCATCATCCACGGATGCTTTTTGTCACAAAATGCAGTTTTCAGCTCAGAAAGCTTGTTTCTGATATTTTAACAGCTCAATTAGAGCATTTTAGTAATGAACAGTGTTCTTTGTCAAAACTGACATTCTCATCATCCACTGATGCACTTTGTCACAAAATGCAGTTTTATACTCAGAAAGCTTGTTTCTGACATTCTAACAGCTCAATTAGAGCATTTTAGTAATGATCAGTGTTCTTTGTCAAAAGTGACATTCTCATCATCCACTGATTCACTTAGTCACAAAATGCAGTTCTCAGCTCAGAAAGCTTGTTTCTGACATTCTAACAGCTCAATTAGAGCATTTTAGTAATGAACAGTGTTCTTTGTCAAAACTGACATTCTCATCATCCACTGATGAACTATGTCACAAAATGCAGTTCTCAGCTCAGAAAGCTTGTTTCTGACATTCTAACAGCTCAATTAGAGCATTTTAGTAATGAACAGTGTTCTTTGTCAAAACTGACATTCTCATCATCCACTGATGAACTATGTCACAAAATGCAGTTCTCAGCTCAGAAAGCTTGTTTCTGACATTCTAACAGCTCAATTGGAGCATTTTAGTAATGATCAGTATTTTTGTCAAAACTGACATTCTCATCATCCACTGATGCTTTTTGTCACAAAATGCAGTTTTCAGCTCAGAAAGCTTGTTTCTGATATTTTAACAGCTCAATTAGAGCATTTTAGTAATGAACAGTGTTCTTTGTCAAAACTGACATTCTCATCATCCACTGATGCTTTTTGTCACAAAATGCAGTTTTCAGCTCAGAAAGCTTGTTTCTGACAT
Source organism: Barbatula barbatula (assembly GCF_947034865.1). Taxonomy (NCBI): domain Eukaryota; kingdom Metazoa; phylum Chordata; class Actinopteri; order Cypriniformes; family Nemacheilidae; genus Barbatula; species Barbatula barbatula. The sequence goes on along the minus strand of NC_136776.1, from coordinate 9,634,006 downwards.
TCTAACAGCTCAATTAGAGCATTTTAGTAGTGATCAGTGTTCTTTGTCAAAAGTGACATTCTCATCATCCACTGATTCACTTTGTCACAAAATGCAGTTCTCAGCTCAGAAAGCTTGTTTCTGATATTTTAACAGCTCAATTAGAGCATTTTAGTAATGAACAGTGTTCTTTGTCACAACTGACATTCTCATCATCCACTGATGCACTTTGTCACAAAATGCAGTTTTATACTCAGAAAGCTTGTTTCTGACATTCTAACAGCTCAATTAGAGCATTTTAGTAATGATCAGTGTTCTTTGTCAAAAGTGACATTCTCATCATCCACTGATTCACTATGTCACAAAATGCAGTTCTCAGCTCAGAAAGCTTGTTTCTGACATTCTAACAACTCAATTGGAGCATTTTAGTAATGAACAGTGTTCTTTGTCAAAACTGACATTCTCATCATCCACTGATGCACTATGTCACAAAATGCAGTTCTCAGCTCAGAAAGCTTGTTTCTGACATTCTAACAGCTCAATTAGAGCATTTTAGTAATGATCAGTGTTCTTTGTCAAAAGTGACATTCTCATCATCCACTGATTCACTTTGTCACAAAATGCAGTTCTCAGCTCAGAAAGCTTGTTTCTGACATTCTAACAGCTCAATTAGAGCATTTTAGTAATGAACAGTGTTCTTTGTCAAAACTGACATTCTCATCATCCACTGATGAACTATGTCACAAAATGCAGTTCTCAGCTCAGAAAGCTTGTTTCTGACATTCTAACAGCTCAATTGGAGCATTTTAGTATTGATCAGTATTTTTGTCAAAACTGACATTCTCATCATCCACTGATGCTTTTTGTCACAAAATGCAGTTTTCAGCTCAGAAAGCTTGTTTCTGATATTTTAACAGCTCAATTAGAGCATTTTAGTAATGAACAGTGTTCTTTGTCAAAACTGACATTCTCATCATCCACTGATGCACTTTGTCACAAAATGCAGTTTTATGCTCAGAAAGCTTGTTTCTGACATTCTAACAGCTCAATTAGAGCATTTTAGTAATGATCAGTGTTCTTTGTCAAAAGTGACATTCTCATCATCCACTGATTCACTTTGTCACAAAATGCAGTTCTCAGCTCAGAAAGCTTGTTTCTGACATTCTAACAGCTCAATTAGAGCATTTTAGTAATGAACAGTGTTCTTTGTCAAAACTGACATTCTCATCATCCACTGATGAACTATGTCACAAAATGCAGTTCTCAGCTCAGAAAGCTTGTTTCTGACATTCTAACAGCTCAATTAGAGCATTTTAGTAATGAACAGTGTTCTTTGTCAAAACTGACATTCTCATCATCCACTGATGAACTATGTCACAAAATGCAGTTCTCAGCTCAGAAAGCTTGTTTCTGACATTCTAACAGCTCAATTGGAGCATTTTAGTAATGATCAGTATTTTTGTCAAAACTGACATTCTCATCATCCACTGATGCTTTTTGTCACAAAATGCAGTTTTCAGCTCAGAAAGCTTGTTTCTGATATTTTAACAGCTCAATTAGAGCATTTTAGTAATGAACAGTGTTCTTTGTCAAAACTGACATTCTCATCATCCACTGATGCTTTTTGTCACAAAATGCAGTTTTCAGCTCAGAAAGCTTGTTTCTGACATTCTAACAGCTCAATTAGAGCATTTTAGATATGATCAGTGTTCTTTGTCAAAAGTGACATTCTCATCATCCACTGATTCACTTTGTCACAAAATGCAGTTCTCAGCTCAGAAAGCTTGTTTCTGATATTTTAACAGCTCAATTAGAGCATTTTAGTAATGAACAGTGTTCTTTGTCACAACTGACATTCTCATCATCCACTGATGCACTTTGTCACAAAATGCAGTTTTATACTCAGAAAGCTTGTTTCTGACATTCTAACAGCTCAATTAGAGCATTTTAGTAATGATCAGTGTTCTTTGTCAAAAGTGACATTCTCATCATCCACTGATTCACTATGTCACAAAATGCAGTTCTCAGCTCAGAAAGCTTGTTTCTGACATTCTAACAACTCAATTGGAGCATTTTAGTAATGAACAGTGTTCTTTGTCAAAACTGACATTCTCATCATCCACTGATGCACTATGTCACAAAATGCAGTTCTCGGCTCAGAAAGCTTGTTTCTGACATTCTAACAGCTCAATTGGAGCATTTTAGTGATGATCAGTGTTCTTTGTCAAAACTGACATTCTCATCATCCACTGATTCATTTTGTCACAAAATGCAGTTTTCAGCTCAGAAAGCTTGTTTCTGACATTCTAACAGCTCAATTGGAGCATTTCAGTAATGATCAGTGTTCTTTGTCAAAACTGACATTCTCATCATCCACGGATGCTTTTTGTCACAAAATGCAGTTTTCAGCTCAGAAAGCTTGTTTCTGATATTTTAACAGCTCAATTAGAGCATTTTAGTAATGAACAGTGTTCTTTGTCAAAACTGACATTCTCATCATCCACTGATGCACTTTGTCACAAAATGCAGTTTTATACTCAGAAAGCTTGTTTCTGACATTCTAACAGCTCAATTAGAGCATTTTAGTAATGATCAGTGTTCTTTGTCAAAAGTGACATTCTCATCATCCACTGATTCACTTAGTCACAAAATGCAGTTCTCAGCTCAGAAAGCTTGTTTCTGACATTCTAACAGCTCAATTAGAGCATTTTAGTAATGAACAGTGTTCTTTGTCAAAACTGACATTCTCATCATCCACTGATGAACTATGTCACAAAATGCAGTTCTCAGCTCAGAAAGCTTGTTTCTGACATTCTAACAGCTCAATTAGAGCATTTTAGTAATGAACAGTGTTCTTTGTCAAAACTGACATTCTCATCATCCACTGATGAACTATGTCACAAAATGCAGTTCTCAGCTCAGAAAGCTTGTTTCTGACATTCTAACAGCTCAATTGGAGCATTTTAGTAATGATCAGTATTTTTGTCAAAACTGACATTCTCATCATCCACTGATGCTTTTTGTCACAAAATGCAGTTTTCAGCTCAGAAAGCTTGTTTCTGATATTTTAACAGCTCAATTAGAGCATTTTAGTAATGAACAGTGTTCTTTGTCAAAACTGACATTCTCATCATCCACTGATGCTTTTTGTCACAAAATGCAGTTTTCAGCTCAGAAAGCTTGTTTCTGACATTCTAACAGCTCAATTAGAGCATTTTAGATATGATCAGTGTTCTTTGTCAAAAGTGACATTCTCATCATCCACTGATTCACTTTGTCACAAAATGCAGTTCTCAGCTCAGAAAGCTTGTTTCTGATATTTTAACAGCTCAATTAGAGCATTTTAGTAATGAACAGTGTTCTTTGTCACAACTGACATTCTCATCATCCACTGATGCACTTTGTCACAAAATGCAGTTTTATACTCAGAAAGCTTGTTTCTGACATTCTAACAGCTCAATTAGAGCATTTTAGTAATGATCAGTGTTCTTTGTCAAAAGTGACATTCTCATCATCCACTGATTCACTATGTCACAAAATGCAGTTCTCAGCTCAGAAAGCTTGTTTCTGACATTCTAACAACTCAATTGGAGCATTTTAGTAATGAACAGTGTTCTTTGTCAAAACTGACATTCTCATCATCCACTGATGCACTATGTCACAAAATGCAGTTCTCGGCTCAGAAAGCTTGTTTCTGACATTCTAACAGCTCAATTGGAGCATTTTAGTGATGATCAGTGTTCTTTGTCAAAACTGACATTCTCATCATCCACTGATTCATTTTGTCACAAAATGCAGTTTTCAGCTCAGAAAGCTTGTTTCTGACATTCTAACAGCTCAATTGGAGCATTTCAGTAATGATCAGTGTTCTTTGTCAAAACTGACATTCTCATCATCCACGGATGCTTTTTGTCACAAAATGCAGTTTTCAGCTCAGAAAGCTTGTTTCTGATATTTTAACAGCTCAATTAGAGCATTTTAGTAATGAACAGTGTTCTTTGTCAAAACTGACATTCTCATCATCCACTGATGCACTTTGTCACAAAATGCAGTTTTATACTCAGAAAGCTTGTTTCTGACATTCTAACAGCTCAATTAGAGCATTTTAGTAATGATCAGTGTTCTTTGTCAAAAGTGACATTCTCATCATCCACTGATTCACTTAGTCACAAAATGCAGTTCTCAGCTCAGAAAGCTTGTTTCTGACATTCTAACAGCTCAATTAGAGCATTTTAGTAATGAACAGTGTTCTTTGTCAAAACTGACATTCTCATCATCCACTGATGAACTATGTCACAAAATGCAGTTCTCAGCTCAGAAAGCTTGTTTCTGACATTCTAACAGCTCAATTAGAGCATTTTAGTAATGAACAGTGTTCTTTGTCAAAACTGACATTCTCATCATCCACTGATGAACTATGTCACAAAATGCAGTTCTCAGCTCAGAAAGCTTGTTTCTGACATTCTAACAGCTCAATTGGAGCATTTTAGTAATGATCAGTATTTTTGTCAAAACTGACATTCTCATCATCCACTGATGCTTTTTGTCACAAAATGCAGTTTTCAGCTCAGAAAGCTTGTTTCTGATATTTTAACAGCTCAATTAGAGCATTTTAGTAATGAACAGTGTTCTTTGTCAAAACTGACATTCTCATCATCCACTGATGCTTTTTGTCACAAAATGCAGTTTTCAGCTCAGAAAGCTTGTTTCTGACATTCTAACAGCTCAATTAGAGCATTTTAGTAATGATCAGTGTTCTTTGTCAAAAGTGACATTCTCATCATCCACTGATTCACTTTGTCACAAAATGCAGTTCTCAGCTCAGAAAGCTTGTTTCTGATATTTTAACAGCTCAATTAGAGCATTTTAGTAATGAACAGTGTTCTTTGTCACAACTGACATTCTCATCATCCACTGATGCACTTTGTCACAAAATGCAGTTTTATACTCAGAAAGCTTGTTTCTGACATTCTAACAGCTCAATTAGAGCATTTTAGTAATGATCAGTGTTCTTTGTCAAAAGTGACATTCTCATCATCCACTGATTCACTTTGTCACAAAATGCAGTTCTCAGCTCAGAAAGCTTGTTTCTGACATTCTAACAGCTCAATTAGAGCATTTTAGTAATGAACAGTGTTCTTTTTCAAAACTGACATTCTCATCATCCACTGATGAACTATGTCACAAAATGCAGTTTTCAGCTCAGAAAGCTTGTTTCTGACATTCTAACAGCTCAATTGGAGCATTTTAGTATTGATCAGTATTTTTGTCAAAACTGACATTCTCATCATCCACTGATGCTTTTTGTCACAAAATGCAGTTTTCAGCTCAGAAAGCTTGTTTCTGATATTTTAACAGCTCAATTAGAGCATTTTAGTAATGAACAGTGTTCTTTGTCAAAACTGACATTCTCATCATCCACTGATGCACTTTGTCACAAAATGCAGTTTTATGCTCAGAAAGCTTGTTTCTGACATTCTAACAGCTCAATTAGAGCATTTTAGTAATGATCAGTGTTCTTTGTCAAAAGTGACATTCTCATCATCCACTGATTCACTTTGTCACAAAATGCAGTTCTCAGCTCAGAAAGCTTGTTTCTGACATTCTAACAGCTCAATTAGAGCATTTTAGTAATGAAACAGTGTTCTTTGTCAAAACTGACATTCTCATCATCCACTGATGCTTTTTGTCACAAAATGCAGTTTTCAGCTCAGAAAGCTTGTTTCTGACATTCTAACAGCTCAATTAGAGCATTTTAGTAATGATCAGTGTTCTTTGTCAAAAGTGACATTCTCATCATCCACTGATTCACTTTGTCACAAAATGCAGTTCTCAGCTCAGAAAGCTTGTTTCTGACATTCTAACAGCTCAATTAGAGCATTTTAGTAATGAACAGTGTTCTTTGTCAAAAGTGACATTCTCATCATCCACTGATTCACTTTGTCACAAAATGCAGTTCTCAGCTCAGAAAGCTTGTTTCTGACATTCTAACAGCTCAATTAGAGCATTTTAGTAATGATCAGTGTTCTTTGTCAAAAGTGACATTCTCATCATCCACTGATTCACTTCGTCACAAAATGCAGTTCTCAGCTCAGAAAGCTTGTTTCTGACATTCTAACAGCTCAATTAGAGCATTTTAGTAATGAACAGTGTTCTTTGTCAAAACTGACATTCTCATCATCCACTGATGAACTATGTCACAAAATGCAGTTCTCAGCTCAGAAAGCTTGTTTCTGACATTCTAACAGCTCAATTGGAGCATTTTAGTGATGATCAGTGTTCTTTGTCAAAACTGACATTCTCATCATCCACTGATTCACTTTGTCACAAAATGCAGTTCTCAGCTCAGAAAGCTTGTTTCTGACATTCTAACAGCTCAATTAGAGCATTTTAGTAATGAACAGTGTTCTTTGTCAAAACTGACATTCTCATCATCCACTGATGAACTATGTCACAAAATGCAGTTCTCAGCTCAGAAAGCTTGTTTCTGACATTCTAACAGCTCAATTGGAGCATTTTAGTGATGATCAGTGTTCTTTGTCAAAACTGACATTCTCATCATCCACTGATTCATTTTTTCACAAAATGCAGTTTTCAGCTCAGAAAGCTTGTTTCTGACATTCTAACAGCTCAATTGGAGCATTTCAGTAATGAACAGTGTTCTTTGTCAAAACTGACATTCTCATCATCCACTGATGAACTATGTCACAAAATGCAGTTCTCAGCTCAGAAAGCTTGTTTCTGACATTCTAACAACTCAATTGGAGCATTTTAGTAATGAACAGTGTTCTTTGTCAAAACTGACATTCTCATCATCCACTGATGCACTATGTCACAAAATGCAGTTCTCGGATCAGAAAGCTTGTTTCTGACATTCTAACAGCTCAATTAGAGCATTTTAGCAAAGATCAGTGTTCTTTGTCAAAAGTGACATTCTCATCATCCACTGATTCACTTTGTCACAAAATGCAGTTCTCAGCTCAGAAAGCTTGTTTCTGACATTCTAACAGCTCAATTAGAGCATTTTAGTAATGATCAGTGTTCTTTGTCAAAAGTGACATTCTCATCATCCACTGATTCACTTTGTCACAAAATGCAGTTCTCAGCTCAGAAAGCTTGTTTCTGACATTCTAACAGCTCAATTAGAGCATTTTAGTAATGAACAGTGTTCTTTGTCAAAACTGACATTCTCATCATCCACTGATGAACTATGTCACAAAATGCATTTCTCGGCTCAGAAAGCTTGTTTCTGACATTCTAACAACTCAATTGGAGCATTTTAGTAATGAACAGTGTTCTTTGTCAAAACTGACATTCTCATCATCCACTGATGCTTTTTGTCACAAAATGCAGTTTTCAGCTCAGAAAGCTTGTTTCTGACATTCTAACAGCTCAATTAGAGCATTTTAGTAATGATCAGTGTTCTTTGTCAAAAGTGACATTCTCATCATCCACTGATTCACTTTGTCACAAAATGCAGTTCTCAGCTCAGAAAGCTTGTTTCTGACATTCTAACAGCTCAATTAGAGCATTTTAGTAATGATCAGTGTTCTTTGTCAAAAGTGACATTCTCATCATCCACTGATTCACTTTGTCACAAAATGCAGTTCTCAGCTCAGAAAGCTTGTTTCTGACATTCTAACAGCTCAATTAGAGCATTTTAGTAATGAACAGTGTTCTTTGTCAAAAGTGACATTCTCATCATCCACTGATTCACTTTGTCACAAAATGCAGTTCTCAGCTCAGAAAGCTTGTTTCTGACATTCTAACAGCTCAATTAGAGCATTTTAGTAATGATCAGTGTTCTTTGTCAAAAGTGACATTCTCATCATCCACTGATTCACTTTGTCACAAAATGCAGTTCTCAGCTCAGAAAGCTTGTTTCTGACATTCTAACAGCTCAATTAGAGCATTTTAGTAATGAACAGTGTTCTTTGTCAAAACTGACATTCTCATCATCCACTGATGAACTATGTCACAAAATGCAGTTCTCAGCTCAGAAAGCTTGTTTCTGACATTCTAACAGCTCAATTGGAGCATTTTAGTGATGATCAGTGTTCTTTGTCAAAACTGACATTCTCATCATCCACTGATTCACTTTGTCACAAAATGCAGTTCTCAGCTCAGAAAGCTTGTTTCTGACATTCTAACAGCTCAATTAGAGCATTTTAGTAATGAACAGTGTTCTTTGTCAAAACTGACATTCTCATCATCCACTGATGAACTATGTCACAAAATGCAGTTCTCAGCTCAGAAAGCTTGTTTCTGACATTCTAACAGCTCAATTGGAGCATTTTAGTGATGATCAGTGTTCTTTGTCAAAACTGACATTCTCATCATCCACTGATTCATTTTTTCACAAAATGCAGTTTTCAGCTCAGAAAGCTTGTTTCTGACATTCTAACAGCTCAATTGGAGCATTTCAGTAATGAACAGTGTTCTTTGTCAAAACTGACATTCTCATCATCCACTGATGAACTATGTCACAAAATGCAGTTCTCAGCTCAGAAAGCTTGTTTCTGACATTCTAACAACTCAATTGGAGCATTTTAGTAATGAACAGTGTTCTTTGTCAAAACTGACATTCTCATCATCCACTGATGCACTTTGTCACAAAATGCAGTTTTATACTCAGAAAGCTTGTTTCTGACATTCTAACAGCTCAATTAGAGCATTTTAGTAATGATCAGTGTTCTTTGTCAAAAGTGACATTCTCATCATCCACTGATTCACTTTGTCACAAAATGCAGTTCTCAGCTCAGAAAGCTTGTTTCTGACATTCTAACAGCTCAATTAGAGCATTTTAGTAATGAACAGTGTTCTTTGTCAAAACTGACATTCTCATCATCCACTGATGAACTATGTCACAAAATGCAGTTCTCAGCTCAGAAAGCTTGTTTCTGACATTCTAACAGCTCAATTAGAGCATTTTAGTAATGAAACAGTGTTCTTTGTCAAAACTGACATTCTCATCATCCACTGATGCTTTTTGTCACAAAATGCAGTTTTCAGCTCAGAAAGCTTGTTTCTGACATTCTAACAGCTCAATTAGAGCATTTTAGTAATGATCAGTGTTCTTTGTCAAAAGTGACATTCTCATCATCCACTGATTCACTTTGTCACAAAATCCAGTTCTCAGCTCAGAAAGCTTGTTTCTGACATTCTAACAGCTCAATTAGAGCATTTTAGTAATGATCAGTGTTCTTTGTCAAAAGTGACATTCTCATCATCCACTGATTCACTTTGTCACAAAATGCAGTTCTCAGCTCAGAAAGCTTGTTTCTGACATTCTAACAGCTCAATTAGAGCATTTTAGTAATGATCAGTGTTCTTTGTCAAAAGTGACATTCTCATCATCCACTGATTCACTTTGTCACAAAATGCAGTTCTCAGCTCAGAAAGCTTGTTTCTGACATTCTAACAGCTCAATTAGAGCATTTTAGTAATGAACAGTGTTCTTTGTCAAAAGTGACATTCTCATCATCCACTGATTCACTTTGTCACAAAAAGCAGTTCTCAGCTCAGAAAGCTTGTTTCTGACATTCTAACAGCTCAATTAGAGCATTTTAGTAATGATCAGTGTTCTTTGTCAAAAGTGACATTCTCATCATCCACTGATTCACTTTGTCACAAAATGCAGTTCTCAGCTCAGAAAGCTTGTTTCTGACATTCTAACAGCTCAATTAGAGCATTTTAGTAATGAACAGTGTTCTTTGTCAAAACTGACATTCTCATCATCCACTGATGAACTATGTCACAAAATGCAGTTCTCAGCTCAGAAAGCTTGTTTCTGACATTCTAACAGCTCAATTGGAGCATTTTAGTGATGATCAGTGTTCTTTGTCAAAACTGACATTCTCATCATCCACTGATTCATTTTGTCACAAAATGCAGTTTTCAGCTCAGAAAGCTTGTTTCTGACATTCTAACAGCTCAATTGGAGCATTTCAGTAATGATCAGTGTTCTTTGTCAAAACTGACATTCTCATCATCCACTGATGAACTATGTCACAAAATGCAGTTCTCAGCTCAGAAAGCTTGTTTCTGACATTCTAACAACTCAATTGGAGCATTTTAGTAATGAACAGTGTTCTTTGTCAAAACTGACATTCTCATCATCCACTGATGCACTATGTCACAAAATGCAGTTCTCGGCTCAGAAAGCTTGTTTCTGACATTCTAACAGCTCAATTAGAGCATTTTAGCAATGATCAGTGTTCTTTGTCAAAAGTGACATTCTCATCATCCACTGATTCACTTTGTCACAAAATGCAGTTCTCAGCTCAGAAAGCTTGTTTCTGACATTCTAACAGCTCAATTAGAGCATTTTAGTAATGATCAGTGTTCTTTGTCAAAAGTGACATTCTCATCATCCACTGATTCACTTTGTCACAAAATGCAGTTCTCAGCTCAGAAAGCTTGTTTCTGACATTCTAACAGCTCAATTAGAGCATTTTAGTAATGAACAGTGTTCTTTGTCAAAACTGACATTCTCATCATCCACTGATGAACTATGTCACAAAATGCATTTCTCGGCTCAGAAAGCTTGTTTCTGACATTCTAACAGCTCAATTGGAGCATTTCAGTAATGAACAGTGTTCTTTGTCAAAACTGACATTCTCATCATCCACTGATTCACTTTGTCACAAAATGCAGTTTTCAGCTCAGAAAGCTTGTTTCTGACATTCTAACAGCTCAATTGGAGCATTTTAGTAATGATCAGTGTTCTTTGTCAAAACTGACATTCTCATCATCCACTGATCCTTTTTGTCACAAAATGCAGTTTTCAGCTCAGAAAGCTTGTTTCTGACATTCTAACAGCTCAATTAGAGCATTTTAGTAATGATCAGTGTTCTTTGTCAAAAGTGACATTCTCATCATCCACTGATTCACTTTGTCACAAAATGCAGTTCTCAGCTCAGAAAGCTTGTTTCTGACATTCTAACAGCTCAATTAGAGCATTTTAGTAATGAACAGTGTTCTTTGTCAAAACTGACATTCTCATCATCCACTGATGCACTTTGTCAAATAAATGCTGTTTTCAGCTCAGAAAGCTTGTTTCTGACATTCTAACAGCTCAATTAGAGCATTTTAGTAATGAACAGTGTTCTTTTGTCAAAACTGACATTCTCATCATCCACTGATGAACTATGTCACAAAATGCAGTTCTCAGCTCAGAAAGCTTGTTTCTGACATTCTAACAGCTCAATTGGAGCATTTTAGTAATGATCAGTGTTCTTTGTCAAAACTGACATTCTCATCATCCACTGATGCTTTTTGTCACAAAATGCAGTTTTCAGCTCAGAAAGCTTGTTTCTGATATTTTAACAGCTCAATTAGAGCATTTTAGTAATGAACAGTGTTCTTTGTCAAAACTGACATTCTCATCATCCACTGATGCACTTTGTCACAAAATGCAGTTTTATGCTCAGAAAGCTTGTTTCTGACATTCTAACAGCTCAATTAGAGCATTTTAGTAATGATCAGTGTTCTTTGTCAAAAGTGACATTCTCATCATCCACTGATTCACTTTGTCACAAAATGCAGTTCTCAGCTCAGAAAGCTTGTTTCTGACATTCTAACAGCTCAATTAGAGCATTTTAGTAATGAAACAGTGTTTTTTGTCAAAACTGACATTCTCATCATCCACTGATGAAATATGTCACAAAATGCAGTTCTCAGCTCAGAAAGCTTGTTTCTGACATTCTAACAGCTCAATTGGAGCATTTTAGTAATGATCAGTGTTCTTTGTCAAAACTGACATTCTCATCATCCACTGATGCTTTTTGTCACAAAATGCAGTTCTCAGCTCAGAAAGCTTGTTTCTGACATTCTAACAGCTCAATTGGAGCATTTTAGTAATGATCAGTGTTCTTTGTCAAAACTGACATTCTCATCATCCACTGATGAACTTTGTCACAAAATGCAGTTCTCAGCTCAGAAAGCTTGTTTCTGACATTCTAACAGCTCAATTAGAGCATTTTAGTAATGAACAGTGTTCTTTGTCAAAACTGACATTTTCATCATCCACTGATGCACTATGTCACAAAATGCAGTTCTCGGCTCAGAAAGCTTGTTTCTGACATTCTAACAGCTCAATTAGAGCATTTTAGTAATGATCAGTGTTCTTTGTCAAAAGTGACATTCTCATCATCCACTGATTCACTTTGTCACAAAATGCAGTTCTCAGCTCAGAAAGCTTGTTTCTGACATTCTAACAGCTCAATTAGAGCATTTAAGTAATGATCAGTGTTCTTTGTCAAAACTGACATTCTCATCATCCACTGATGCTTTTTGTCACAAAATGCAGATCTCAGCTCAAGAAAGCTTGTTTCTGACATTCTAACAGCTCAATTAGAGCATTTTAGTAATGAACAGTGTTCTTTGTCAAAACTGACATTCTCATCATCCACTGATGCACTTTGTCAAATAAATGCTGTTTTCATCTCAGAAAGCTTGTTTCTGACATTCTAACAGCTCAATTGGAGCATTTTAGTAATGATCAGTGTTCTTTGTCAAAACTGACATTCTCATCATCCACTGATGAACTATGTCACAAAATGCAGTTCTCAGCTCAGAAAGCTTGTTTCTGACATTCTAACAGCTCAATTGGAGCATTTTAGTAATGATCAGTGTTCTTTGTCAAAACTGACATTCTCATCATCCACTGATGCTTTTTGTCACAAAATGCAGTTCTCAGCTCAGAAAGCTTGTTTCTGACATTCTAACAGCTCAATTAGAGCATTTTAGTAATGAACAGTGTTCTTTGTCAAAACTGACATTCTCATCATCCACTGATGCACTTTGTCAAATAAATGCTGTTTTCAGCTCAGAAAGCTTGTTTCTGACATTCTAACAGCTCAATTGGAGCATTTTAGTAATGATCAGTGTTCTTTGTCAAAACTGACATTCTCATCATCCACTGATGCTTTTTGTCACAAAATGCAGTTTTCAGCTCAGAAAGCTTGTTTCTGATATTTTAACAGCTCAATTAGAGCATTTTAGTAATGAACAGTGTTCTTTGTCAAAACTGACATTCTCATCATCCACTGATGCACTTTGTCACAAAATGCAGTTTTATGCTCAGAAAGCTTGTTTCTGACATTCTAACAGCTCAATTAGAGCATTTTAGTAATGATCAGTGTTCTTTGTCAAAAGTGACATTCTCATCATCCACTGATTCACTTTGTCACAAAATGCAGTTCTCAGCTCAGAAAGCTTGTTTCTGACATTCTAACAGCTCAATTAGAGCATTTTAGTAATGAACAGTGTTCTTTGTCAAAACTGACATTCTCATCATCCACTGATGAACTATGTCACAAAATGTAGTTCTCAGCTCAGAAAGCTTGTTTCTGACATTCTAACAGCTCAATTAGAGCATTTTAGTAATGAACAGTGTTCTTTGTCAAAACTGACATTCTCATCATCCACTGATGAACTATGTCACAAAATGTAGTTCTCAGCTCAGAAAGCTTGTTTCTGACATTCTAACAGCTCAATTAGAGCATTTTAGTAATGAACAGTGTTCTTTGTCAAAACTGACATTCTCATCATCCACTGATGAACTATGTCACAAAATGCAGTTCTCAGCTCAGAAAGCTTGTTTCTGACATTCTAACAGCTCAATTAGAGCATTTTAGTAATGAACAGTGTTCTTTGTCAAAACTGACATTCTCATCATCCACTGATGAACTATGTCACAAAATGCAGTTCTCAGCTCAGAAAGCTTGTTTCTGACATTCTAACAGCTCAATTGGAGCATTTTAGTAATGATCAGTATTTTTGTCAAAACTGACATTCTCATCATCCACTGATGCTTTTTGTCACAAAATGCAGTTTTCAGCTCAGAAAGCTTGTTTCTGATATTTTAACAGCTCAATTAGAGCATTTTAGTAATGATCAGTGTTCTTTGTCAAAAGTGACATTCTCATCATCCACTGATTCACTTTGTCACAAAATGCAGTTCTCAGCTCAGAAAGCTTGTTTCTGACATTCTAACAGCTCAATTAGAGCATTTTAGTAATGAACAGTGTTCTTTGTCAAAACTGACATTCTCATCATCCACTGATGCACTTTGTCAAATAAATGCTGTTTTCAGCTCAGAAAGCTTGTTTCTGACATTCTAACAGCTCAATTGGAGCATTTTAGTAATGAACAGTGTTCTTTTGTCAAAACTGACATTCTCATCATCCACTGATGAACTATGTCACAAAATGCAGTTCTCAGCTCAGAAAGCTTGTTTCTGACATTCTAACAGCTCAATTGGAGCATTTTAGTAATGATCAGTGTTCTTTGTCAAAACTGACATTCTCATCATCCACTGATGCTTTTTGTCACAAAATGCAGTTTTCAGCTCAGAAAGCTTGTTTCTGATATTTTAACAGCTCAATTAGAGCATTTTAGTAATGAACAGTGTTCTTTTTCAAAACTGACATTCTCATCATCCACTGATGCACTTTGTCACAAAATGCAGTTTTATGCTCAGAAAGCTTGTTTCTGACATTCTAACAGCTCAATTAGAGCATTTTAGTAATGATCAGTGTTCTTTGTCAAAAGTGACATTCTCATCATCCACTGATTCACTTTGTCACAAAATGC